>NC_141059.1:13221569-13249069 GCF_041138505.1 Cibotium barometz
TATGTATTAGTGTGTATATGTTGTGTGTGTGTGTGTGTGTGTGTACATGGTGTGTATGTTTTTATATATGTGTATCCATAGCGAGTGTCTGCATGTACGTGTGTGTGAGCATGTGAATATACTCGTGTGTACATCTATGTGTGTGCACGTGCAGGTGCATATGTGTGTGTGAGTGTGTGCATGTCCATGTGTGTATACATGTACTTATGTATGTGAGTGTATTTATGTGCTTGTGTGCATGTATAAACATGTGTGTATGTGCAAGCTTGAGTATGTGTGCAAGTGTGCATATATCTATATGTTGCATGTGTGTCCATGTGTGCGAGTGTGTGTATGTGTATTTGTATGCGTGTGTGCACGTATCATGTGCTTGTGTCTGTGTGTTATGTGTGTGTGTATGCATGAACATACATGTGTGCGTCGATATACATATAAAACTATTTATATATACATGCTTACATAGCTATAGATACACATACATACATAATATATATACGTGTGTGTGTGTATGTATATTCTCTCTCTTACACATGCACATAATATATATGTTTGTGTGTGTATGTGCAAGCTTAAGTATGTGTGCAAGTGTACATATCTCTATATGTTACACGTGTGTCCATGCGTGCGAGTGTGTGTATGTGCTGGTGTTTGTGTGTTGTGTGTGTGTGCATGAACATACATAAATCTATTTATATATACATGCTTACATACCTATAGATACACATACATACATAATATATATAAAAGTGTGTATCTATAGGTATGTAAGCATGTATACAAAGATTTCATTGAAAGATGTGAGATGAGATCTTCTTAGATTCAAATTCAAAATTACATTAGAAGATGTGAGATTTGGCTTCTCCTCACGCTTGAAAGAAGAGTGGTTATTTTGAATTAGCCCCACCTCCTTTGACGTGGAGGGAGGTGGGGTTGTCCTTAATCCTATATAGATATGATATATAAATTTCAAGTATAAAAGGAAAAATATATAATTCACTCAAATAAAAAAGATCTAGTGGGGCACCCTTAAATGTCACTAAATAGGCCCCTTTACACTAATTTTTATTCAGATAATCGACTGAGATGGATCCCTGGCTGACTCGTCCCAGACTGTGGTCTCACATGGGACCAGTTCACCATCCCAGGTCCTGCACCTTCTGTACAGAAATGTCTACATGGCATCCAAGTGCAGGATGCACGTGACAATCATGACCACTTTTGGGAGTGGATATAGAGGCAAGGTGCTTGTAAGGTTCCTCCCTTCTAAAATGGGAGAAACACTTAAGATAGTCCGCTAAGTCTTATCTTGGGAAAAATTTCCTATTCATCGACACCTTGACCCTGTTAGAGATTCAAGGATACCATTCATAGGTATGACCTAGCTCTATCCCGCAGGGGGAGCGTGATTTTCTAAACATCAAATCACCCATAGGGCAATTGATCATAAATTGGGCAACTACTAGACTTGATTTCTAGAGACAACGTTTTTTTCCTCATCTTATGCAAGGCACAGCCGCCGCTGGCCTAGTCTTCTAGAATAGAGTTGCCCAAGAACCTAACTATCTAGCGTAGGGCTTTCACTTAATCTGTTGGAAAGCTACCCGACTAATCGGGTCCACCCGTCCGTAGGATGGTGCTATCAGGGTATTTCATCCTCCCACTTTCCACCCTACTCACGCATCAATTTGTTTTCTAATTAATCCTACCACACTGTTTGACATAAATAAACATATTCCTTAATTAAGGCCCTTTTTCACAAGGTTCGTTAAGACAGCCTTCTTACACAATGCAATCATACCAAAGACAAGATGTAATTATATAAAAAGTTTATACATGAACCAATTCCATACAAGCCAAACCGGCTCTCTTATTCTTATTCTGCCGATGATCTAGAATTCGGCCTTCCAGTCTCTACATGCTAGGGAAAACCCTACCGGACCATACACCTCATCGTCGGCCGCTGGCGAGGACTCAAGCTGGCCTGTCGCCCTCTCAGGCTCCATCGCTCGATCCTCCTGCCCCTCAGAGGGATGTCTGCACACTAGGGTGGGCTTATTTACCGCACTAGCCTGGGCCCTCAGAACTAGGCAGCCTCATAATCTCTCGCCTCAATCGGCGATCCTTATTCTCCCAAAGGTATGAGGGATACCTTGGGCCATTCTCGGGCTTTGCTAACGACGCCACCCGGCTACACAAGCACGGAACGGAGTTAGCGTTGAAGCCAAAAAAAAATCTTGAATTCTAAAGATAACAACTTCAATGCAATTTACTAAATATAGCATTCACAATTCATGAAGATAACAATTTCAATGCAATTTATCGAATACAACATCGCATAATTCGTAACTTCATATAATTTTTATGTCGTCATTTTAAAAGGAAAAGACACCATTCATTAACACTAATTTAAGAAAAATCTCTTCTTTTGAAAATTAACCAAGCTAACCTGGCCACCGTTTCCTTGAGGGGCTTGAAAAGGGAGGACTACAGCCGCATTGGGCGCATCTTCCCCCATCTCGTTGTTACGTGCTCCTCTTGAGGCAACATTTTGTCGTCTCTGAGATGAGGCCATCTTAGGCATCGCCTTGTAGAGCTCCTTGCTGCGATCGAAACGCTTCAATCGGATCTGAATTCCGAGCTCGTTTGCTCACCGTACGAGCAAAAGAATATGGCGCACGAACCCTTTCTTGAGGCAAAAAATCCCTTATTAAAGTTTATGCAAATGGGGGGGGGAATTGTGAGATGTCCTTAAGGCAAAAAACATGGAGAGGGCTGGGAGGGGCTGCTGTAAGCCTCTCTGTAAGTCTATTCACACGGGGGGAGAGAAGAGTTAAGGACACTGGCTCCTAGTAAGAGGGGAATGAAGGAAAATTGGCTTATCTGAAAAGAGCCAAATGAGGGGGGTGTGAGAAGGGTGGCTGCAAGGGGCGGCTGTACTGCAGCAAGTACGCCACACAGGGACGGACGGCAGTATGGACGACGGTACAATAGGGCATACGTAGCACAGAGATGCGTGCCATCTGCTGTGGAGCACCCCGGGGATTTATATAGCTGAGGGGTGAGGGTATGGGCGCTGTGCAAAGCAAGGACGAAAGGACGGTGTACCTTCAAAGGCTATGGATCAGTGGCCTGCATGGGTCCAGGGGAAAGGTACGGTGTCGGTTGTCCGGGAAAGGAGTGGTACGCATGTACCTTATCTGGTCTGGGGCAGCATGGGTGTCCACGTACGGGTACGCGTGGACCATACAGTGGGCGGCCGTCCTTTGGTTCTTGGGTGGCCATTGTACGGGCACCCTAGTAAGTGTGTACGGACCAAATTTTGGGGCGGGATACCCAAATTTGGAGCGCCCGTCTCGATTTACGTGCCGGACCGCCCCGAGGGGCGAATTTTTTTTTTGTCCGGGAGGTTTTCCTGGTTGTAGGGGTTCAGACCGTTCGTCAATCGGACACCCGGTCGTGGATTTATTAAGGTTTAAAGGTCGCTAATTTTTAACTAAAATAATTGAAATTAGCGTATAGGCTTGATCCGGTGTCCGTTTTTTTTGGATGCTGTAAAATCCTATATTAGGGTAAAATCGCAAGAAGATTCCAAATTTGGGCTCAAAATATGAAGATTCTAAGTAAAAATGACTCAAATAATAAAATCATTGATTTTTATACCATAAAAACTCATAATTACATGGACATTTCTTTATTAGTGAAGATGGGTATGTTACATCCTTCCCCCCTTAAAGAAATCGAGATGTCCTCATCTCGTCATGAATTGGGGATAATCCTTTAAGAGTGTAGCTTTATCTTCCCAAGTTGCATCCTCTTTAGGGTAATCTTTCCACTGAACTAGATGTTCTACAAGATTTCTTGTAACGCCTCCGCTCTACGGCTGCATCTTCCTCAAGCCGCCATAGCCTAGGCGTGGAGAAGAAGAGAGGGTGGAAGTCGGTTCACCTCCCAACCATATAATGACGAGTTAGGGTTTCTCGTTGGGTTTTATACCAAAACCCTGGCCTGTGTCCACACCTCCTAGCCCGGCCGCCCATCTTACATCCTTCCCCCCTTAAAGAAATCGAGATGTCATCATCTCGTCATGAATTGGGGATAATCCTTTAAGAGTGTAGCTTCATCTTCCCAAGTTGCATCCTCTTCAGGGTAATCTTTCCACTGAACTAGATGTTCTACAAGATTTCTTGTAACGCCTCCGCTACGGCTGCGTCTTCCTCAAGCCGCCATAGCCTAGGCGTGGAGAAGAAGAGAGGGTGGAAGTCGGTTCACCTCCCAACCATATAATGACAAGTTAGGGTTTCTCGTTGGGTTTTATACCAAAACCCTGGCCTGTGTCCACACCTCCTAGCCCGGCCGCCCATCTTACTTAAGAGCCGTGCTAGCTTAGATGTGTACACACATCGACCAAACCCTAACGCCCATTAACCCCTGAACCCCGCTAGCACTAATAATACTCTCAAGACTCCGAAAGCTATTAACTTATGCTAGGGTTCGACTTCCGTAGGACCATAGTCCTGACATTACTCCCCCCTTCGAAAAGAGTTTTCGTCCTCGAAAACAAAAGTGGGGAAACGTTTCCTGATCACACTAATGTTTTCCCAAGTGGAGCCTTCCTCTGGACGGTCCTTCCACTTGATAAGAGCTTGTTTCCGAACTTGGTGGCGAGTACGTAACATGTGATAATCCAATACTCTTTGTGGTTCATGAGGTAGTATTGGGGGTTCCACATATTCTACCAAGAAAGAATCATCCATCGGCCTTTCATGACCCATAAGGCGTTTCCTCAAACGGCTTACGTGAAAGATGGGATGAACCTTGGAATGTGCTCGTAACTCAAGTTTATAGGCTACTGGGCCCACCTTCTTGAGTATCTTAAACGGTCCACAAAATCAGGGCGACAATTTTGGTACGGGACCCGTTTTTAAACTGGTGGAGTTTTTTGGTACCTTCAGAAACACCCAATCACCTTCTTGAAAGTGAAGTGGCCTACGTTTCTGGTCCGCAAACTTCTTGTAACGATCTTGCGCTTGACGAACATTTAATCGTGCAAGGCGCAACATATCCATATGGTCTTGGATAAAATCCTTAACCTGACTAATTTTCTCATTCGCCAGTCCCACCGACACTGGTGAACGTGGCTGAAAACCATACATCAACATGAAAGGGCTAAAGCCTGTCGAGACATGCTTTGCACTATTGTAAGCAAACTTAAGAATAGGCAAATAAGACTCCCAATCAGATTGTTTTTTGCTGACATATGCCCGAAGCATATCTTCCAGCACTTGATTAACCCGTTCAGTCTGACCATCTGATCAGCTATACTAAGGTTCAACATAGTACCCAACTTACTGAATACTGCTCACCAAAAATGGCTGTTAAACTTGCGATCGCGATCACTTACAATATTGGATGGTAAGCCATAAAGTCGGTAAACATTCTCCACGAAAAGGCGTCCCAATTTTGGAGTTGTAACTGTTTTCTTAGTAGGCACAAACCGACAAAGCTTAGTTAATCGATCCACGATTACCCAAATGGCATCATGTCCACGATTCGTTGTGGGCTCGGTTGTGGGCAAGCCCGTTATAAAATCCATCGAGATACTTTCCCACTTTCCGTCCGGAATCTCTAATGGATGCAGTAACCCGCCAGCTTTAAGACGTTCTGCTTTGTTCACTTGACACTTCTGACACTGCAGAACATAGTCAGTAACATCCTTGTGAAGTCCAGGCCAATAGAAATGATTTCTTACGAGAGCATACGTTTTGCGAATGCCCGCATGACCTGCACTTGGACTATCATGACACTCAAAAAGAATTTGGCGCCTAGTGTCTAAGTCCAATGGAACACAAACTCTCCCCTTGTGGAGTAAGTATCCATCATCGATGGAAAAGTTTTTCCATCGCTGTAGTTCATCTTGTGATAAAGAAGAACCATGTGTGGAAGAACTGGAAACACTACCGTTTGAGTGAGAGGGACCCCTCATTTGAACATGATTCCACACCTTTGAGTATGTTGAATCCTTCTTGCATTTGCCTCGTAAAGATTCTAACAATTCGCTTTTCAACTCTAAGAATAGCAGCGAATTAATCTCCGGCATACGACTCAAAGCATCAGCTACAATATTGTAACGTCCTTTGCGATAGCGTAGCTTGCAATCATACTCCTGAAGGATCTCAGCCCATCTGGCCTTTCGACCCTGCAAATTTGTTTGGTTCATAAACCACTTTATGCTTTCGTGATCAAAAACAAGCTCGAATTGCGCACCATATAAGTAATGTCGCCATTTTCGTAAGGCATATATGATGGCAAAGAGCTCACGCTCGTAAGCTGAGTAGTTTTGTTGAGCACGATTGAGCTTCTTGCTCTCATAGGCAACAGGATGACCATCTTGAATGAGAACCGCACCCACTGCCTTAGCACTGGCATCCGTTTCAATCACAAATGGTTTTTGAGGATCCACAATTGCCAAGATGGGAGCTGTAGCCAAAGCAACTTTAAGCTTATCAAAGCTACGTTGTTGCTCCTCACGCCATTGAAAGGTAATTACCGCACCTTTCAATTGACCAGTCATGGGAGCGGCAATCTTTGCATAACCGTTCACATATTTGTGATAAAATCCTACCATTCCCAAGAAGATTTGATAACAAAAATAGACTTCTTCTATTTGATTACTATGCTCCAAAAAAGAGAGTTCGGCATTACATATGAGTGGTGTTGGGGGTACATCACGTTCCCCAATAAGTAAAACATGCTTACCATTGGCCTCAAATGTAAACGTATTATGTTCATAACTCCTTTTGAGTGATGACCCTAACCCATACAACCACTCCCGTCCTAAGATGACATCCGCACGAGACATATTCATCACTTGGAAGTCAAGAACCATAGTGTGTTCTTGCACAAACACAGGCACTTGCCGTACTAGAGTATCCCACACATCGTGATCATCCCCCTGAATGGTGGACACCACATAACGATGAGAACTCTTTGTCTCCGGCAACTTTAATTTCTTAACTAATGCATAGTTCAAGAAATTGTGCGTGGCACCATCATCAATGAGAATACGTACTCGATGACCATAAATGGAGCCATGCATACGGACCAAATCATGTGGTCCAACTGTCTCTTGCCACATAGATGCAGTGAGATTACACTCATGCATCTCGGCAGCGTGCGAAACCTCTACCGCAGAATACTTAGGATCAACATCCCCAAGGGAAGTGTTTGCACCATGTGTACAGCCTTCTCCTTGACCTTCTCCTTATCCTTATTCTTGCGAGGCAACTGTGGACAATTTTTCTTCTCATGATCACTACCTAAGCAATGATAACATAGTTTCTCCTTCTTGGCCCGTTCAAAGTCTTGTGGAGACAATGGACCACTTGACCCTTTAGACTTCTTTGTGTTTTCAGTAGAATTGCTGGCAAGTTTACGCTTATTAGCATTAAATTGCGAGCCATTGAATTTGGCCGGTCTATCCATGCCCTTCTTATCCATGGTGTCATCAAAGATAAGGGCACTTTGGATCGCCGCTTCCAAAGTTTTAGGATATTGGGTTTTAACCTTTGCCTGATATTCTTTATCAAGGCCTCTAACAAACCCACGAACCTTTTGAAAGTCGTCCAAACCGTCTAGCTTGAGAATGACTTCACGGTATTTGGACACATACTGATTAAGTGTAAGACCTTCCATCTTGCACTTGTCCCAGGCTGTCCAACTCCGATCTTTCTCGTTTTGCGGTAAGAACTCCTTTTTAAAAGCTGCCGCAAACTCCTCCCAAGTCTTAGGGCGAGTTTCAATAGGTAGACTCATCCACCACTTGTAGGCTTTACCTTCAAGTGTGAGACTCGTCTGAGTGACCATAACAGCAGCGGGAGTGCGGCATAAGCGATGCAAGTCCGTCCACTTGTGTAAAAATGTATGGACCGCATCCTTGTTACGATCGCGCTCCTCTCCCTTAAACACAGGCGGCTTCACGTTTTTCAACATAGCCCCTTCCTGCGTTGCAGATGGTGCAATAGATTCTACTATAGGATTTTGAACAAGAGGAGGCATAACTATCGGAATAGGCCCTCCACACTTGCTGCCGATCCACTTGCAAAATGTGCCATAAATTCAGTAAAAAGCGTGCTCATGTTTGTGAGATTGGTATTGACATTTGTTATAGTGCGCTCAAGTGCAACTACCCTTGAAGTGAGACGCCCAAACTCTACCGTGTCTACCAAACCATAATCATCTATTGGACTCGCACCCCCTTCGGCATCGGTCATGTTGTCATCCGGATCAGGTGCAATGGCCTGTCGGCGAATCACCCACACCACCACCCAAAGGGTGTGCCTCACGAACATCATGCATATCATTCTCAAAATCGAAGTGAACATGAGACGGTTCCGCTGAGGCCATGGTATGCACGTGCTTACAAATAGAGAACGGATTACCTTCAAAAGCGAACTCCAATTGAAGCGTCGTAGAAGAATTCCTCTTTGGCATGCACGAAAATCTAGAAGAAATCACCACCTGAGTCGTCAATCAACACATGCATGCAAAAAAGTGTGTTGCATGTAGCATGTCGTTGAAGATCCGTCCACCAAAAACTTCCAAACTTGGAGCATAGAAAACTCCTCTTGCAAATTGAAAGAAGGAAAGTTGAAGGTGAAAAGGTCACTTTCCTTGTAGTTTGTGTCACTTTCCTTGTAGTTAGTGTCCTCCCTTGAAAGAATAAGTAGAGTTCTTTTGAAGAGAAGAACAACACAAGTGAAACGGTGAAGTGGCTAGCACACTTGCCTTGGAGCTTGAGGTGGTGGGTTCAAAACCCCACTCCTTGGATGGTGAAGCCTCCCCCTTGTGCCACTCAAGTAAGGGAGAATTCTTGCGCGCTCGCCAACGGCACGCCAATGATCGCTCACCGATCGCCTTCTAGGATTGCCGGACTGCCTTGGTCGCCGCCTTGGGCGTCCGCTGTGGTGGCCGTCTGGTAGGGCCGTACGGACGACGGGTAGGTGGCGGAGACTTCCGTAGGACCATAGTCCTGACATTTCTATTTTGGAGTTGCCTTTGATGCTACTGGGTTGTAATTCAAGGACTCCTTGAGTAGGGATTACTTGTTCATCATCAAGAATATGATCGAGACTGGGGACATATGGTTTTAACAAACTTACATGAAATACATTGTGGACTTTGATATGGGTTGGGAGTTGGAGTTTATAGGCACTTTTACCTAGACACTTGATAACTGTATAGGGACCACAATATCTAGGGCTGAGCTTCTTACATTTCCCAAGTGATAGAGAACTTCGTTTGGGTCGCACTCGTAGAAAAACTCTGTCTCCTTCCTTGAAGATCCTTTCAGACCTCTTGCTGTCAGCATAATGCTTTTGTCGATCTTGGGCAGCTTTAATATCCTTTTGGATCGTCTTGGTTTGTTCCTCCATCTCTTCGAGCATTTTCTTGGATGCCTCAACTCTTATGGTTGGATCAGAGAAATTTAGAGGAGACAGGCATTCTTGCCCATAGAGTGCCTTGAATGGTGACATTCCTATGCTTTGATGATAAGACGCATTGTAGGCAAATTCTACCAGAGGAAGGTATTGAATCCACCTTCTGGGTTCCCGTCCACAGTATGCTCTGAGAATGTCTTCAATTACTTGATTGACTCTCTCAGTTTGGCCATCGGTCTCTGGATGATAGGCTGTGCTAAAGCAAAGTTGAGTTCCCAGAGCTTGAAATAAAGACTGCCAGAATTTTGAAATGAAGTCAGAATCCCGATCACTTACTATCCTTTTTGGGAGACCATGAAGTTTGAGGACTTCCTTGATGAATATTCGAGCAACATCAGAAGCTTTGAAGGTCTTCTTTGCTGGTATAAGGTGAGCTACTTTGGTAAGTAAGTCCACTACTACTAGAATGGAGTCATATCCTCTTTGAACAGTGGGGAGACTTGTGACAAAATCCATACTAATGCACTCCCACTTCATTTGGGGAATATCTAAGGGTTGAAGTTTTCCAAGCATCTTGACCCTTTCAGCTTTGAACCTTTGGCATGAGAGACATTGCTTTAGGTACCGAAGCACATCATTTTTCAAGACTGCCCAATGAAAGCTCCTTCTTACAGCATTTAATGTTTTTGCATAACCTGGGTGTCCTGCAGCAGGGCTATCATGAGCTTCATGGAGGATTAGTTTCTTTAAAGCAGGATCTTTAGGGATACATAGCCTGTGATTGAAGTAGAGGCTTCCTTCATGAGTGGAGTATCCCTTGATTAGATTCTTCTCTTTCTCTGAATGTTCCCCTTCTTCTACTAACTTTATTATCCTCTGATAATCGAGATCATGAGATGATAATTCTTCCACCTTGACCAGAATGGGATTATTTGGCATTGAAATAGCACTTAGGAAAGATTTTGCGCGGCTAAGTGCATCTGCTACCACATTATCTTTCCCAGGGCAGAATTTGATGTCGAAGTCATATTCTTGTAAATTTCAATCCATCTCCTTTGCCGCATGTTGAGGTTAGGCTGGGTGAAGATCCATTTTAGACTTTTGTGGGCTGGGTGAAGATCCATTTTAGACTTTTGTGGTCAGTTACAAGCTGGAATTCGCCCCCCAAGAGATAATGTCTCCATAATTTAAGGCAATGAACAACTGCTAAGAGTTCCAAATCATGGGTGGCATAGTTTGCTTCATATTGCTTCAGTTTGCGGGAAGTATAAGCGACTGGTCTTCCTTCTTGGCCTAAGACACCACCAAGTGCTAGACTACTAGCATCGGTAACCACTTTAAATTCCTTGGAGAAATCAGGAAGCTTTAAGACTGGGGCAGAAGTAATAATGACTTTCAGCTGATCAAAGCTGTTTTGATGAATTGACAGCCACACTATTTTACAATCCTTCTTAAGAAGATCCGTCAAAGGTGCAGCTACCAAGGCATAATCTTTGATAAAAATCCTATACCAACCCGTGATTCCCAAAAATCCACGAACTTCACGAACTGATTTAGGGGGTGGCCATTCTAGAATATCCTTGACCTTGGCGGGGTCTACTGAGATGCCATCTTTGGAGACGATGAATCCAAGATACTCAATTTGATGAGTAAAGAAGGTACATTTGCTCTTCTTGGCATAGAGTTTGTGTCTGCGCAGCAATTGCAGAACTCTACGCACATGCTCCTCATGCTCTTCCATTGATTTGGAGTAGATTAAGATGTCGTCAAAGAAAACAAACACAAACTCATCCAAGTAAGGGCGGAATATATCTTGCATTAGGCGGTTGAAGGTTGCAGGAGCATTGGTTAACCCGAATGACATCACAGTAAACTCATAGTGGCCATAACGGGTATTGAAGGCTGTTTTGGGTATATCTGCTTCCTTGACTTTGATCTAATAGTATCGAGACCTCAAATCTATTTTTGAGAAGACTTTAGCCCCATGAAGCCTGTCAAGAAGTTCGTCGATACGAGGGATAGGATACTTATTCTTGAGAGTGACTTGATTTAGCCCTCGATAATCTATGCAGAGGCGGAGAGTCCCGTCCTTCTTTTTTTGGAAAAGAACAGGTGCTCCCCACGGAGAGCTACTGGGACGTACAAATCCTTGTTCAATGAGTTGGGAAAGTTGCTCCTTAAGTTCAATGGCTTCAGGAAGGGACATTTTATAGGGAGTTTTTGAGACGGGTTAAGCTCCAGGGATCACCTCGATTTCATGGTCGACTTCTCGAGGAGGTGGTAACCCTGTAAGCTCGTCAGGGAAGATGTCAGAGAATTCTTGGAGCCAAGAGGGTTCTGTCTCCATACTAGGTTCAATGACTTTGTTGAGTTTGA
This sequence comes from Cibotium barometz, assembly GCF_041138505.1. Lineage (NCBI taxonomy): Eukaryota > Viridiplantae > Streptophyta > Polypodiopsida > Cyatheales > Cibotiaceae > Cibotium > Cibotium barometz. The sequence continues at coordinate 13,233,383 of NC_141059.1, forward strand.
CTAAGAAAACTTGCTGACCCTTACGTGTTCCCTTGAGAAGATGTTTTGCCTTGACTACCCTAGATTTAGGTTTTCTTGTGATCCCCTGAACAGATATTACTTGGCCATGCTCATTTTCAAAAGTGATACTCCCCTGGTTACAATGAATGCTAGCAATTAACCAATCCATCACAAGGATTCCATCATAAATTCCTAATGGCAAGACTCTAAAGTGACCATGAGTTTGCTCATTACCCAGCTCAAAATCAAGGTTTCCTATAGAGTGGCGAGATACTACTTCTTTCCCACTGGCTAACTCTACAATCATTTTTCTAGCTGTTTTTTGACTCAAGTTTAATTTTTGCAAGCACCTAGGAGAAAGGAATGAATGGGTACTACCACAATCAATCAAAAGCTGAAATGGCTTACCGTGATGAGTGGTGGGGGTTTGGATTACACCAAATTGTTTATTCGGACCTTGGTGTTCTACTGTCGCATGGACGGTGGCGCGCTCTTCTTCAGCCATTTCCAAGGTCGGTTCTTCACTTATAACATAGGCAGTTCTAGCAACTGCTCCTCCGCGGCCTCTGCCCCACGGCCACTGCCTCTTGCACCTTGGTAGGTAGGGGTTCCACGGCCTTGATTTTCTCTGTTACCTTGGGGAAATGATGTTGCCATCTTGGGACAGTTGGCTCTAAAGTGTCCCAGCTCATCGCACTCAAAACACAGAGGGCCTTCTCTGGAAGAAGCAGCATACGAGCGGGGGACAAAAGAGTTGCCTTGGCGCCCTCTGTTGTAGTAAGGAAAATTCTGTTGAGGTTTCTTGTAGGGTTGATCTTTAAGATTTGCCTCAGGGTAAGATCTCTTTTGATTCTTCGGTTTGTTAGCCTTCATTTCTTTCACAAGGGGCTTTGCTCGTATGAGAGCATCCTATAATGTGCTTGGCCTCATTGCTTCAATGCGGGAATCTAGGGGTTCATTTAGCCCTTGGCAGAAACGAGCCACTTGCTAGGAAGTAGTCATAGCTGGGGCATACTTCCAAAGGGTAATAAATTTGGAATAGTAGTCCTCAAGAGTTAAGCTGCACTGTCTAAGACTAAAAAACTCATTCATCTTTATGGATTCATGGGATGGAGGAAGATATCTTTCCTTCACTGCCTTCTTGATATCTTCCCACGTTTGAGAATGCTCGGCGACTTCCTTGTTACGGCACCACTGCTTCCACCAGAGTTTAGCATCTCCAATGAGGCGAAACCGTGCGAGCATAGACTGATTTGCTACTCTAGTACCGGCAGCAGAGAAATAATCGTCCATCGCCTCAATCCAGACTTCAGCATCCTTCTCAACCTTTGAACCTTCTCCTTTAAAGGAGGGAGGTTGCATTTGCTTGAGCAGGAGCTTTTTCTCCTGGGTATCGGTGTAAAGCGCATTGGGAAGTGGAGGGTGGTCGTCCTCGCCATCATTGTAAAAACAATTTTAAGATTACAAGATTCATATTTACGCAACGTTTATTTTTTGGAGAGTAAAACATTGAAATTATTTTATTTTCAAATATTTACAAGGACAAGTTTTATTACAAAGATCTGAGACTAATATAATTAGTCTTATTTGACATCAAGGGAAATTCCTAGGCTTGACTATGACATAAGGGTAGAGCGGTCCACATAGGTGAAATATGGAGGTTCCGCTGTAGTTTCTATGACTCTAAAAACTGATGGTAAGGGTGGTAAACTATGGATTGGGGTAGATCCCAACACCGCTACTCTATCAGCAGGTAAGACCTGCATCACTTTGTCATACACCCAGCGATCCTGGGGTATGCGAACCCCATCTACAGTCACAGCGATGTCGGCCCTGGGGGGTACCGACGAACCAAAATAAGCGGATCATCTTCAGCTTCTCAATCCAACGAATCCGCTTAAGGTCGGTGGTGAGGTTCCCAATTTGATCTGCTCAGATGAAGAAGTATCTCGGCCCATGACTCCAAAAATCTCTACCCCATCCTCTTTGAATACGAGAGAAATGAGGGAGGAATATCTTCTCTAATATCTGCACCATGGTGTCGCGGAACTCGAAATTCGAGGAGTGACTAGCAGTCTCGAAAACCAGAAACTTGGAGTAGGCATCTTCCTCTTCCTACAGTCATTCAAACATCAATTCAACTTATTTGTTTTAGTAGGATGTTTTTACTAATTAGCATTATGTTAGGTAAAACATTCATTGCAAAACAATCCTTAAATGACAATTCCTAGGAGCTAAGATCGGCTCTGATACCAATTGTAAGGTTCCTCCCTTCTAAAATGGGAGAAACACTTAAGATAATCCGCTAAGTCTTATCTTGGGAAAAATTTCCTATTCATCGACACCTTGATCCTGTAGAGATTCAAGGATACCATTCATAGGTATGACCTAGCTCTATCCCGCAGGGGGAGCATGATTTTCTAAACATCAAATCACCCATAGGGCAATTGATCATAAATTGGACAACTACTAGACTTGATATACCAAAGACAAGATGTAATTATATAAAAAGTTTATACATGAACCAATTCCATACAAGCCAAACCGGCTCTTTTACTCTTATTCTGCCGATGATCTAGAATTCGGCCTTCCAGCCTCTACATGCTGGGCAAAACCCTACGGGACCATACACCTCATCGTCGGTGGCAAGGACTCAAGTCGGCCTGTCGCCCTCTCAGGCTCCATCGCTCGATCCTCCCGCCCCTCAGAGGGATGTCTGCACACTAGGGTGGGCTTATTTACCGCACTAGCCTGGGCCCTCAGAACTAGGCAGCCTCATAATCTCTCGCCTCAATCAGCGATCCTTATTCTCCCAAAGATATGAGGGATACCTTGGGCCATTCTCGGGCTTTGCTAACGACGCTGCCCGGCTACACAAGCACGGAACGGAGTTAGCGTTGAAGCCAAAAAAAATCTTGAATTCTAAAGATAACAACTTCAATGCAATTTACTAAATATAGCATTCACAATTCATGAAGATAACAATTTCAATGCAATTTATCGAATACAACATCACATAATTCATAACTTCATATAATTTTTATGTCGTAATTTTAAAAGGAAAAGACACCATTCATTAACACTAATTTAAGAAAAATCTCTTCTTTTGAAAATTAACCAAGCTAACCTGGCCACCGTTTCCTTGAGGGGCTTGAAAAGGGAGGACTGGAGCCGCATTAGGCGCATCTTCCCCCATCTCGTTCTTACGTGCTCCTCTTGAGGCAACATTTTGTCGTCTCCATGATTAGGCCATCTTAGGCGTCGCCTTATAGAGCTTGCTGCTGCGATCGAAACGCTTCAGTCGGATCTGAATTTCGAGCTCGTTTGCTCACCGTACGAGCAAAAGAATATGGTGCACGAACCCTTTCTTGAGGCAAAAAATCCCTTATTAAAGTCTACGCAAATGGGGGGGGATTGTGAGATGTCCTTAAGGCAAAAAACGTGGAGAGGGCTGGGAGGGGCTGCTGTAAGCGTCTCTGTAAGTCTATTCACACGGGGGGAGAGAAGAGTTAAGGACACTGGCTCCTAGCAAGAGGGGATTGAAGGAAAATTGGCTTATCTGAAAAGAGCCAAATGAGGGGGGTGTGAGAAGGGTGGCTGCAAGGGGCGGCTGTACTGCAGCAAGTATGCCACACAGGGACGAACGGCGGTAATGACGACGGTACAACAGGGCATACGCAGCACAGAGATGCGTGCCATCTGTGGAGCACCCCGGGGGTTTATATAGCTGAGGGATGAGGGTACGGGCGCTGCACAAAGCAAGGACGAAAGGACGGTGTACCTTCAAAGGCTATGGATCAGTGGCCTACATGGGTCCCCCAGGGGAAAGGTACGGTGTCGGTTTTTCGGGAAAGGAGTGGTACGCATGTACCTTATCTGGTCTGGGGCAGCATGGGTGTCCACGTAGTACGGGTACGCGTTGTGTGGCTAAAAATAGAGGCTGATAATGTGTGCATATGTGTGCATGGCGTGTGTGAAGGTTTTACTTTTGAGGGCATTGCCAGGTGTAAAGGGTGGACGGTATTGGCTTTGAGCTTGTTGCAGGCCTGTTGGGTGAGAGGTCAGATGGAGAAGATGTCAGCTGCTCGGATGTTTGATTTGTGCGGGCACGTCAAAATACAAGCGGGCACTTGTGGTTGCAATTGAAGATATGTGGAGCATGAAAAAAGGGTGAAAAGGGCCAAGGTTGCCTCATATCTAAAAGCATTGGTGTGAAAGCAATATGGTGGCCATTTTTCAAAATTAAATAAAATAGAAAAATAAATGTGGCCTTATTTTGGAAGGTGGCGTGGAAGATTAAGTTGCCGCCAGCTAGGTGCTTCTGGAAGCTGGTCGGCACAGCTGGACGAAGAGAGGGAGATGTTTTGCCGTGAGGAAGAGCGGGGAGACAAAAAGCCAAGAGCTGAGGGGCTCTGGGGCGCGGGTATTGTGTGTGGTGGCTAGCTGCAGCACCACAGGTGCAGAGTTCGTGGTGGCTGCTGGAGGTCGCCAAGTGTGGAAGCCTTAGCTGACGGGCATTTTTGGACGATGGCAGGCTAAGGGACAGCAGGGCTCGTGTGGTGTGAGTGGCTAGCTGTAGCCACAGACGCAAAGAAGACGTGTGTTTGCAAGCGCAGGAGGGCGCAGCTGGAAGATGAGCGAAGGAACCGCCGTGTGAAGGGTCAAAAAAGGTGCTGCTGTGTGTGCAGTGGAGGGATTTTTGCTGAAGGGCGTAGCTGCAGCGATAGGGGAGGTGGAGAGAGTGTGGTCTTTAAGGGTGTGTGGTTGGAGAGGCCGCTTCTGAGAAAGGGCAGCCAGGTGGGTGAAGTTGCTATTGGCCTCACAGTTTGGCTGGTGACTTGCTGTGAAGGAATACAGAGGGAGCAAGTGGGCTGCTGCAAAGACTGGTGGCTGGCGACGAATAGGAGTGAAGTCGGTGAGCAAGTGGAAGGCACAACGTTGGCGACCAGAGAGCAAAAGCCGCCTCTGGTTGTGGTAAGAGAGAGGAGTCATCTCCCATAGGCAAAAAGAGAGAAGGTGTTGTGTGTGGAGTTGGTTGCAGCAGAGAGAAAAAGAGCTAAGAGAGTGAGCGCTGGGGCGCTGCCTGAGGAAAAAAGGCAGAGTGACAGGTGACTTGAGCTGAAGACGGGCTGGTGAAGTGCTGAAGAAGCCGACGGGTAGGCGAGGAGCAAAGAAAGAAAGACTGTGGTCGTGGAGCCACACGTGTGTGTGAGGGTTAGCATTGCAGAGGCAAAACAGGCTGGCGTAGCTTTATCTTCGTGTGTTCATAGCTGCAGATAGAGAAAGCCGTAAAGGAAAGTGTGGGGAGCTGTCAAAGAAGGGCATAGGTTGAGAGCAGTGGCTGGATTTTGGTTTTATTTTGAGGACTGGTAGTGTGCTGGTGGTGTAGCAGAGAGATCTTCAGCTGAGGTGCAGAGCAAAGAACGAAGAGGTCGGCTGCAGAGAAGCAAGGAGCGAAGGGATTTGGGAGCGACCAGGAGCTGGAGAGGGCTGTTTGCGAGCGGGTGCTTGGTGTAGCTAGTGTCTGGGATATTTTGGGATATCCACCTCTGTAAAGGTCAAGGTCCTTTCTGAAATATAAGTCTTGTTCGTGCTTTTTGGTCTGGTGTTCTGGTGTGTTTGCATGCGTGTGTGGAAGTGTGGCATGCTATAAGGGCGTAGATAGCTCTACCGCTTCCGTGCCATCAGCGTGGACCATACAGTGGGTGGTCGTCCTTTGGTTCTTGGGCGGCCATTGTACGGGCACCCTAGTAAGTGTGTATGGACCAAATTTTGGGGTGGGGTACCCAAATTTGGGATGCCCGCCTCGATTTGCGTGCCGGACCGTCCCGGGGGGCGAATTTTTTTTTTTGTCCGGGAGCTTCTCCTGGTCGTAGGGGTTCAGACCGTTCGTCAATCGGACGCCCGGTCGTGGATTTATTAAGGTTTAAAGGTCGTCGATTTTTAACTAAACTGATTGAAATTACCGTATAGGCTTGATCCGGTGTCCGTTTTGGATGTTGTAAAATCCTATATTAGGGTAAAATCGTGCGCAGATTCCAAATTTGGGCTCAAAATTTGAAGATTCTAAGTAGAAATGACTCAAATAATAAAATCATTGATTTTTTACCATAAAAACTCATAATTACATGGACATTTCTTTATTAGAAGTGAAGATGGGTATGTTACAGTGCTTGCCCAATTAGGAATTGCCAAGTCACTTATCCATGACTCACCTCAAGAAATTGCCACTACCATTCTAACCAGGGAACTCCTCGTAGCTAAGCGCCGAACCTCACTTGTAAAAAATATTCCCAAATCCCATATGCAACTTTTTATATCAATACAATGTAGAATGATGCTTTTTAAGTACATGTGTTTGATTTGTAATGTGAAAATATTTGCCATTTAATTTTAGTTGGTTTCAAGTGATATAAACGTATTTTTCCTGACGACATGAACCAAAATAAACGTTCAAATTTTAGGGAAAAAACTATAAAAAATTTTAGAGGGGTGTGAAAATGGCCTGCAAATAGACCCCCCGTAATCAATTTTTTCGCACCTCTCTGGCCATCACAATTTTGAAGGCTTTAGGCCCAAAACTAGAATGACAATAATTTCTTTAACCCCTAATTAATCATATAAAATGGTTTTTCTTCAAATTTTAGGAAAAAAACTACAAAATATTTTAGAAGGGCCAGAGGGGTACAAAAATGGCATGTACGAGGTCCCCGTACACAGCATTTTTGCACCCGCCTGGCATTAGGGAAAATTTGGACTCAAAAAGGGGCCTTGTAAGAGATCCCTTGGGATGGTGATGTGGACAAAGCAAGCCAATAAACCCATATATAATATTGGAGGCTAGGTGCGTCATTTTTTAGTTCTTCATTCCATTAACTGACATGTGGGATGTTTTTTAATTCAAAACAATGCCTCTTAAGTATAGTTTTTTATTCCCACTATGGTGCCTTATTTTATTGAAAAAGTCACCACTCTCTTTCTTCATTACACTTTTGAATGGAACCAAGCCAACTTTGCTTACCAAACTTCGTCCTCCCTGCAACCCATCATCTTGCATTGTCTCCCTCATTGTATTCCCGACTCCACAACCACTCCAAATCCGAATTGTTTTGAGTGGGAAGTTTTTGATTTTCTCTTCTTCTCATTCACATTTCTTCCATTTTGGAAGCTCATAGCCTCCCACGTCTTTCTGACGCCACAATTCTCCTCTCCATCTCATGAGTGCCTGCCTACCTCCAAGTTCGTGGCACATTCAATGTAACATTGATTCATCATACATCAAGGTTTGAGGAGAGACTGAGGCGGAAAGTTTTGAAAAAGGATGGAAAAGAATTTGTTCTTCATGCGCCATACCTGCTTGTGCATGAATAACAATCCCATTTCTTACCTTTTTCAAGTGAGGGTTGTGCTTACAAGTATTGTGTACATTTTGGTGCATCCAGGATACCAACAAGTTTGTTTGATGGACAAGGAGGTATTATTTAGTAATGTTGTCTTTTGGTTTTAAAATGAAGCAATCTTCTTCACCACGGGAGATAAGTGTAATATCTTTGGTTTCTTTTGGTTAAAGTGTGAGTTCATGATGCTTTTTTGTATTGTTAAAGCACAAAACAATGCAATGGAACCTGCGAAACAAAAGAAGAAAAAAGTGGACATCCACTTCCAAGTAGAAGCTGATTATGCTCCCTGCTCTGCTGTAAGAGAAATTGGTCTAGGCCAGCATGCGAAGCCCACATTATTGAGCTTCGAAATGAAGGAAAGAAAAATATGGACCTATGGATGGATGGTAGTATTTACCCACCAGATCCAACCTCCTCTCAATCTCCATCATTCTTTGGGTTGACAAGTTTCTTCAAGTTTTTGTGTGAGGGTGAAAATGGATTGCTTGGATATTGCAAAAGATTGTTTGGCCAATGTCAAAGTATCTTTGAAAGACATTTGAGTGATAGAGATGCCAGAATAAAAATGCTTGAAGGTGCGAATTTTTACTTGGCATTCAATCACAACAGCTTTGCAAGCTTCATATGAGGACAAAGCAAAAGTTTGTTTTGGGTTACAAAAAGAGATCGATCATTTGCAGCAACAACAGACTATTCGTAAGATGCAGGCCACTATTAAAGAGAAGAATGAAATTTTGGCAGTTCGAGAAATCAATAATTTCACTTTGGAGAGTGAGAATATACACCTTAGAAAACAAATTGAAAAGTTCAACAAAAAATTACAATATTTGAAAGACACGCCATTGGGTGCTCGATTACGCAAGAGACAGTTCAAACCATTGGAAGAACTCAATGTTGGAGGTGGCCAATGGAAGCGTCGTGTAAAAGTTTGCAGGTATTGGGATCTATAATTTCTTTGAGCACTCACTTTTCATTTTCATCTTTAGTTCCTTTTTTGGAGATGGGAGATTGGGTGTGGGGTTGGTATAGTTAGATGAATGATGGACTGAAATAGCTATCGTTGTTGCTTCAGGATGGTCACAGATGTTGTGGGTCCAAAAGAGCAAGGTTTTGATATATTTGGCAAAGTTCTGACAAAAGACATCGTGGAGTCAGCAATACATCATCCTAAGTTTGCAAGACTTTGATCAGACATAGCAAAGCAATCCTTGCAGAAGGTGAGTGAAGCATTCACTCCTGCTGCAGATGCACAAGGTATATGTGACATGGCTGGCATAAGCACAAAGTCTTACACGATGTTGTTTAATAAGGTTAAAGAAGGTTTCAATTCTAAGCTTGGGAAAAAAACAGTAATTCCCATTCCAAAACCATTTCACGTGAACAAAGCTCGAAATATTCTCAACTTGGAAATGGTCGAACTTGTTCGAGAGCCTTGTCACGTGTCTAGTACATTGACAGTGACTAAAAAGAGCGGGGAACAAAAAATCATAGAGCTTACAGAGTTCAACAATTTCTTTATGGATGTTTGGAAATTACAAATGGCTATGGTGAAATTTTATGACATCAGTGTACATGAGTGTAATGGAAGGCTAAAATTTGTTTTAAAACTTGATGAGAGTGAGGTGATCAAAGGACAGAAGCTGGAAAGGTTTAGCTTGACTTTAATGAATAGAGCTTTGGATGCAAGTATTAGTAATGCTGATGAGAGGCACTTTAGTGTACAATCCGAAAATGAGATTTGGTGGCTGGCTGCATTTGAGGTGACGTGCTATCCATTTTTGAAAAAAGTATATTATGTTGCTATCCATTACATGTTGACGAATCGTATACAAACGTCACAGGAGATGGAGATGAAGGAGGTTGGAGGTTTGTCTTTGTCGTTTGATACAGGACGATGAAGGAGGATGATTGATGAAGGAGGGTTGGAGGAGATAGTCGTTGATGGAGATGAAGGCCGTTGGTGGGGAGATAAATGAGAATACGACTAGATGGGTATCCAAGAGAGGCAATTAAAAACCGATTTTAATGCTATGCGACACATCAGCACCGCATTTTCACCCTCCCATCGGGCATCATTTCCAAAGGATGGATCTATGAGAGCTGTTAAGAAATTACAGCTTATACATAGTGATGTATGTGGTCCTATGAGGACATCATCTATTGGGGGATATCTCTACTTCATCAATTATATTGATGATTACTCCAGATATAGCTAGGTGTATCCATTAAAGCATAAGTCATAGGTTTTTATGTGCTTTAAGCACTTCGTATCCATGGCTAAAAAATGCATGTGAATGTAAAGTCGGCACCCTTCATTTAGATCGAGGGGGGGAGTATATGTCCAAGGAATTTCATGCATATATGGCTGAAAAAGGCATCAAACACCCACACACACTCCAAACTCTCTAATCTAATCCAACTAACACCTCGAGTTGTTCTTCCAAGTCAACATTGATCATTTCTCTATATGGCTCAACTGAAATCTAACTGACCTCAACTTACATCTAACTGACCTCAACTTACATCTAGCTGGCCAAAACAACTCCCAGGCTGATACAAAACTGACATTTATATCAGGATTTGTTAGAAAAATGTGTAGTGGTTTTCTTAGATGATATTTTAATATACAGTGAAACTTTAGCTGAGCATGAGGATCATCTTAAATAGATTCTATGAAGGCTCAGGAAGGAGAAACTATATTGTTAATTATCTAAGTGTGATTTCTTCAAGAAGGAATTGTTATACTTAGGTCATAAGATCTCTCGAGATAGCTTAAGTATAGATTTGAATCGGATCCAAAAGGTTTTGGAATGGCCAGTTCCACCCACGTACAATCAAGCAATTAAGATTTTTCTTAGGTTTCGTGGTATTTCTTCAAAAATCTGTCAAGGATTATTCAAAGTTGAAAGTACCTTAAGGGTAAAAATAAGAAGTCCAATTCTTCGATTGAGTGGAATGAGAAGATACAAGGAACTTTCGATACTTTGAAAAATAACATTCGAGATGCTCCTGTGTTAGCCTTGCCGGATCCTAGCGGCCTTACATCGTTGAGACTGATACTAGTGATTTTGTGGTAGGCACAGCTTTGTTTCAAGATGGGAAGCCTGATAAGAGCTTATAGTAACTTCCTAATGGTAGGATGGAACCACTAATTATACTAAAACATTGAGATTAGGATTGATTATACCTTAATAGGTGAGATTAACTCACTATTCATAGTGCAAAGAAGAGACCCCACTTGGAGGATGCAAATGAACACCTTCTTGCACTCGACCAATGTCACAATGCTTCAAGAGTAGTGTTGAGTTGAAGCCATTGAGTTCCCTGCCCTGCATCTGCTAAATCAAGGCCTCTTTGTGAATAAAGATAGGAAAATGGAGGATGCGAGGGCAGCCTTTAATGCAAGTGTTGATGCGGGCATCACCTTCTTCAACACAGCTGGTATACCATAACTGCTTTTCAAGTTGCTTGAATACAGCATAGCTTGTATTAGTATATGATATAATATCTCGATTGGCCAGATAACGACATTATGGTGAATTGTTAATTGTGTACTACTGAATAGCTAAGTTTTTTGCACTTGCTTACATTTTCAGATGGCTCGTGTAAGGCATACAGCTAGACCCAAGGACAATGCAGGTCCCTCATCTAGTGGGAAGAAGATGGGCACTCTGAATGCCTCAAGATCGAGGAAATCAAGCAGTCCTTCCCCTCATCTAGTGGGAAGAAGATGGGCACTCTGAATGCCTCAAGATCGAGGAAATCAAGCAGTCCTTCCCGATTATCCAAACTGCAGCCTAGACAAAGGCGTTTCGCAGAGCATTCGTCAGTGCTACGAGAAATCACACGATTTATGAAGCACCCGACTGCTACTATTCCAAGATTACCTTTCCAGAGGCTTGTCAGGAGAATTTACGAGCGAAATGGAATTTTGTTTAGGTGGAAGGCATCGGCCCTGTTTTGCTTGCAAGAGGCCTCAGAGGATCCACAACAAAAGGGAGTCATCATTGTTCAAGAGGTGGTTCAAATTTTTGAGATGGCTAAAGGGGCTCGGTGAGTTCCTGTTTATTTTTTTAACATTTGGATAAGCAAACGCTTGCTTTTGACTTGCCTTTATATAGTGCTTTAGGAGCTTCTACATGGATATATATGGCAATCATGGTGTGTTTGTATATAGGTTGGCAAGTTGAGGCCCATTATGGACTTTAAATATAAGGCTTATCTCTACTCACCCTCCAAGAACGAGCGTTTTTTGTTTGAGAATTGGTTAGAATTAGAAAGTACAACACAACACACAAACCATGCATGTCATCGCTTGCACAATGAGGGCTTGAACCCATGAGCTTGGGGACTCTCGAGCGAGCAACACCTCTCTCTCTGCACTAATTTGCGGATTGATAAGGATGAGCCCTTCATTTTTATACATGCAAGAAAACTCTTGCCCGTCAGGGAGACGGGTCAAGCCACAATAATTAGAAATCTAGATTCTTCCATGCTGCTACTATATAATCAGTACGCCTTATAGAGTGACATTCGGATTTAATATCTTTCACATTGCCCCAACAACACAGCAAAATAGAATTAAAATTTTCATCCATAGGTAGCTCATTGAAATCAAATGAAAAAGGGTCTCGTTCTATATCTCTATGTGCTTAAGAAATTGGATGCTCATTGATAGATTCTTGAAGTACCGTAGCATTGTCAATTACTCTATTTCTTATATCTAAGTGGATTCCACCATGGACTCCTCTATGCTCCTCCTCATTTTCAACCCTTCCAAAAGTTTCAATTTCATTTTCATTAAAGTAATCCATTAAATAAGCAACATTTTGTTTTCAAATACAAGCCCTTGTCCATGAACGATTTATTATGGCAAGACACGCGTGTTGCATCCAAAATTCAAAGCCGACGAACTTGGTTCAAACTCAAGTATATACATCTCCTAACCATCTTCAATCTCCTTCGAAACACAAAATAACGAATACTAACTTTCTTTTTACAAACATTTTTAACTTCAAACAACAACATAATATTACCTTATTACATTTATTCTACTTCAAAAGCCATTATCACACCTCTGACCCTACTCCACATAGACTTAGCTCAATAACAATGTAATTCTAAGAGAAGTTTTTAATACATAAGTGGGTATAGCATATACAATCCATCTCTTACAGAGATAAAGGGTAATAACATATAGAATGAAAGAGATAGATAGATAGAGAGAGAGAGAGAGAGAGAGAGAGAGAGAGAGAGAGAGAGAGAATAGATGTTGAGACACAGGAAAAAAAGTACAAGAGAATAAAATAGAAGAGAGAAGTATTTATTTTGAGAAAATAGAAAATTCATAAAGATTGCCAAAATGGAGAGCCAAATCTGAGAGTTGCAATACAATTGATCCCTTGAGTAAAGACATCATTACTCTCACAAAATCTCTAGGGAACTACCCGGGCTTCTAACATACAGCTCATCTTTTTCATAATAGCATTGAGTCGATTAACAGATATCTTAAGACTCAATACCTCCAAGCCTAAATTATGTACTTGCTCTTTTAGAGAATCCACTTGTTCTTTACATTGCCCATTACATCCACCTAGATGTTCCCCAATTTCCACATGCATATTCTCCATGAAAGAAATCATGTCTAGGTGACTAGCCTCCATGCGACCATTACTGTCAAGGACGCGATGGAGATGATTAGACAACTCGTCTCTTAGTGTTGCCCTTTGGCTACCACTTCCACGGATCTCATCCTAAAGAGCATCTAAGTACTCCTTACAAGCAACCTGATTTTTCTCCGTGCGCTCGCATATGTCCACAATATTTTGTAGGCGTTTAGAGTTTGGTTTTCTGGATGGAGACCTTGACCGAGCAAGGTGTTTTGCAGCTCTAACATTCGAACATTCATCAACTCAGGTGGGGTAAACAAAGCTACTTCTTCATTGGAAGAATCATTCGCAGCCAGTAGTACAACTTTTGCGTGGTTATTATCATTCTGAATCTCCGTTTGTTGAAATCCAAAATTAATATCTTAGGACTCTACAAATATCTCTTTGTATCTTTACCAACATATCACTAACCCTAGTAACCTACCTATATACATGTAGATACCTCCTTTTGATAACTCTTATAGACACATAATTATCTCTCTTAAAATAATGTATTGGCAAAACCTTTTTTTTCCTTTTTCAAGAACATTTCTGAGCTAATATAAGACTACTACATGTGTATATTCTCCAAGGCTATTATAGTTTGTGGATTCTCTAAGACCCATTATTCTATCTTTGGAAATCTCTCTACAATTTCAAAGATAGTATTCTAATAAATGAAATGTTTCTAGCTTAGGTATCCAAGCATATCAATATTATAAATTGTTTAAACTTTGCAACACACTCCATTAGATACAAATTGATATAGATAATATGTTGATGTGCTCTCTCTCTCTCTCTCTCTCTCTCTCTCTCTCTCTCTCTAGCTAACCAAACATATGAACAAAACAAATTCTTTATCTATGCATCACATATTGACAACAAACACACAAATAGATAAAGACAAAAAGGGAAACAAAAAAACTAACCTCAAGTTGAAGAGAGAATTGGATTCAAAAGCACCAACTTTGATGCTATTGTCCTTGTGCTCGGTTCTACACAATCAAATAGAGAAGCTTAAAAAATAATAAACTTGTGATCTCTCTATTATTCTCACTCAGTCCTAGCTATATTTCAATACACAATAAAAGGGAAGAGTAACTATTTGCGTATTACATGATTGTGTGTTATGTGTGTGAGTGAGAGAGAGAAAGAAAGACATACAAGTAGAGAGAGAGAGAAAGAAAGACATACAAGTAGAGAGAGAGAGAGAGAGAGAGAAAAGAGACATCCATCAATAATCTTAAAGCTTATTACATTATCTTTACCAACTTCCTTAATGGAATGCACTTCAGTATTTCCATAAAAATGAAGCGCTTTTCCTCAGAGCTCCTACATCTACTACCCACAATGTAAAAGCCATCTAGTAATTCCAATGCCTCTTTGATTAAGAGGAGCTTAAGATTGTCATCTAGCCTATAAGGGTCTTGGATCCAAGTTACGAAGCAAAATAACAGGAGCTTCTAACTTTAAAACCAAGTAGTGAGGTGGATATCCGCCCTGAAGGTCAATTGTGTTCAAAAATTCTGTGGAATATAGGAATGAATTTTTATCATTTTCAAGAATTGAATCTGCACTAAAATATTGCTTAGGCTCACCAGGCATTGCATCCAAAGCTGTCTTATTCACAATATCCACTTGACTATTTATCAGAGCAAGAATAACACGCTCACTAAAGTATGAAGCATATGTCGTATAGTGATAGCCAATTCAGAGTATACCCAATGTACCAAGTCTTTAAGAGTCGATCTTTGTAAGACCATATTACTTGGCAGTGTCACCATCGTATTATCATCGCTACAATCCACTCCATTCCCAATATTCATGACCCACTGTTTAAACTCATTGTATCCATTAGTATTGCTTGATTGAATACGCATATTTCCAGTTAACTTTAGAACTTTGATAGAGTTCCATAGAAAGGAATGACAAAATGCTGCATTAACAATATCCTCACGTCTTCCCTTCATAATAACAGGCAAGATTTGTCTAAAATCTCTCCCCATTAATACAACCTTTCTACCAAATGGCTTATCTGAGAATAATACATCTTGTAAGCTGCTATCCAATGCTTCAAAAGCATAACAATGAATCATTGGAGCCTCATTCCAAATAATGAGCTTACAAACTCTCAAAACCTCAGCAAGTTGTCCATGTACAGGGATTTTGCAAGTTGAAGAATTGTTTAGCTCCAGAGGTATCTTGAATCTAGAATGTGCAGTACGTCCATTCGCCAAGAGTAGAGAAGTAACACCTGACGATGCAGTGGCCAAAGCAACATACCCTTGTCCATGTACTCGCGCAAGCAAGCAATTATACAAATAGGTCTTGCCCGATCTCCTCGGACCATCTAGGAAAAAAATGTCACTTGCATCTGTCTCGCAACTACATGCATTAGAGCATCAAAGGCAACACACTGGCTATTTTGGTTAATGTTGACTCCATAGCACTTGACAGGTTAGATTGTTCGACAGTATAAAAAGATCTCTCTTCCAAAAGCAATTTATTTTCACCCAAGACTTCCAAATCAGTTCTGTTTAGTTCAGGCATTCCTTCAAAATTTGTCAATGTCCGTCTTTGAGCACGAAGAATTTCTTCTAAATGTAGTAGTGCATGAGTTTCAGCTAATTGTTCAATAC
>NC_141059.1:13251569-13421569 GCF_041138505.1 Cibotium barometz
AGGTGCATATGTGTGTGTGAGTGTGTGCATGTCCATGTGTGTATACATGTACTTATGTATGTGAGTGTATTTATGTGCTTGTGTGCATGTATAAACATGTGTGTATGTGCAAGCTTGAGTATGTGTGCAAGTGTGCATATCTCTATATGTTGCATGTGTGTCCATGTGTGCGAGTGTGTGTATGTGTATTTGTATGCGTGTGTACACGTATCATGTGCTTGTGTCTGTGTGTTATGTGTGTGTGTATGCATGAACATACATGTGTGCGTCGATATACATATAAAACTATTTATATATACATGCTTACATAGCTATAGATACACATACATACATAATATATATACGTTTGTGTGTGTATGTATATTCTCTCTCTTACACATGCACATAATATATATGTTTGTGTGTGTATGTGCAAGCTTAAGTATGTGTGCAAGTGTACATATCTCTATATGTTACACGTGTGTCCATGCGTGCGAGTGTGTGTATGTGCTGGTGTTTGTGTGTTGTGTGTGTGTGCATGAACATACATAAATCTATTTATATATACATGCTTACATACCTATAGATACACATACATACATAATATATATAAAAGTGTGTATCTATAGGTATGTAAGCATGTATACAAAGATTTCATTGAAACATGTGAGATGAGATCTTCTTAGATTCAAATTCAAAATTACATTGGAAGATGTGAGATTTGGCTTCTTCTCACGCTTGAAGAAGAGTGGTTATTTTGAATTAGCCCCACCTCCTTTGCCCACGTGGAGGGAGGTGGGGTTGTCCTTAATCCTGTATAGATATGATATATAAATTTCAAGTATAAAAGGAAAAATATATAATTCACTCAAATAAAAAAGATCTAGTGGGGCACCCTTAAATGTCACTAAATAGGCCCCTTTACACTAATTTTTATTCAGATAATCGACTGAGATGGATCCCTGGCTGACTTGTCCCAGACTGTGGGCTCACATGGGACCAGTTCACCATCCCAGGTCCTGCACCTTCTGTACAGAAATGTCTACATGGCATCCAAGTGCGGGATGCACGTGACAATCATGACCACTTTTGGGAGTGGATATAGAGGCAAGGTGCTTGTAAGGTTCCTCCCTTCTAAAATGGGAGAAACACTTAAGATAGTCCGCTAAGTCTTATCTTGGGAAAAATTTCCTATTCATCGACACCTTGACCCTGTTAGAGATTCAAGGATACCATTCATAGGTATGACCTAGCTCTATCCCGCAGGGGGAGCGTGATTTTCTAAACATCAAATCACCCATAGGGCAATTGATCATAAATTGGGCAACTACTAGACTTGATTTCTAGAGACAACGTTTTTTTCCTCATCTTATGCAAGGCACAGCCGCCGCTGGCCTAGTCTTCTAGAATAGAGTTGCCCAAGAACCTAACTATCTAGCATAGGGCTTTCACTTAATCTGTTGGAAAGCTACCCGACTAATCGGGTCCACCCGTCCGTAGGATGGTGCCGTCAGGGTATTTCATCCTCCCACTTTCCACCCTACTCACGCATCAATTTGTTTTCTAATTAATCCTACCACACTGTTTGACATAAATAAACATATTCCTTAATTAAGGCCCTTTTTCACAAGGTTCGTTAAGACAGCCTTCTTACACAATGCAATCATACCAAAGACAAGATGTAATTATATAAAAAGTTTATACATGAACCAATTCCATACAAGCCAAACCGGCTCTCTTATTCTTATTCTGCGCCGATGATCTAGAATTCGGCCTTCCAGTCTCTACATGCTAGGGAAAACCCTACCGGACCATACACCTCATCGTCGGCCCCGCTGGCGAGGACTCAAGCTCGCCTGTCGCCCTCTCAGGCTCCATCGCTCGATCCTCCTGCCCCTCAGAGGGATGTCTGCACACTAGGGTGGGCTTATTTACCGCACTAGCCTGGGCCCTCAAAACTAGGCAGCCTCATAATCTCTCGCCTCAATCGGCGATCCTTATTCTCCCAAAGGTATGAGGGATACCTTGGGCCATTCCCGGGCTTTGCTAACGACGCCACCCGGCTACACAAGCACGGAACGGAGTTAGCGTTGAAGCCAAAAAAAATCTTGAATTCTAAAGATAACAACTTCAATGCAATTCACTAAATATAGCATTCACAATTCATGAAGATAACAATTTCAATGCAATTTATCGAATACAACATCGCATAATTCGTAACTTCATATAACTTTTATGTCGTCATTTTAAAAGGAAAAGACACCATTCATTAACACTAATTTAAGAAAAATCTCTTCTTTTGAAAATTAACCAAGCTAACCTGGCCACCGTTTCCTTGAGGGGCTTGAAAAGGGAGGACTATAGCCGCATTGGGCGCATCTTCCCCCATCTCGTTGTTACGTGCTCCTCTTGAGGCAACATTTTGTCGTCTCCAAGATTAGGCCATCTTAGGCGTCGCCTTATAGAGCTTGCTGCTGCGATCGAAACGCTTCAGTCGGATCTGAATTTCGAGCTCGTTTGCTCACCGTATGAGCAAAAGAATATGGTGCACGAACCCTTTCTTGAGGCAAAAAATCCCTTATTAAAGTCTACGCAAATGGGGGGGGATTGTGAGATGTCCTTAAGGCAAAAAACGTGGAGAGGGCTGGGAGGGGCTGCTGTAAGCCTCTCTGTAAGTCTATTCACACGGGGGGAGAGAAGAGTTAAGGACACTGGCTCCTAGCAAGAGGGGAATGAAGGAAAATTGGCTTATCTGAAAAGAGCCAAATGAGGGGGGTGTGAGAAGGGTGGCTGCAAGGGGCAGCTGTACTGCAGCAAGTACGCCACACAGGGACGGACGGCAGTATGGACGACGGTACAATAGGGCATACGTAGCACAGAGATGCGTGCCATCTGTGGAGCACCCCGGGGATTTATATAGCTGAGGGGTGAGGGTATGGGCGCTGTGCAAAGCAAGGACGAAAGGACGGTGTACCTTCAAAGGCTATGGATCAGTGGCCTGCATGGGTCCAGGGGAAAGGTACGGTGTCGGTTGTCCGGGAAAGGAGTGGTACGCATGTACCTTATCTGGTCTGGGGCAGCATGGGTGTCCACGTACGGGTACGCGTGGACCATACAGTGGGCGGCCGTCCTTTGGTTCTTGGGTGGCCATTGTACGGGCACCCTAGTAAGTGTGTACGGACCAAATTTTGGGGCGGGATACCCAAATTTGGAGCGCCCGTCTCGATTTACGTGCCGGACCGCCCCGAGGGGCGAATTTTTTTTTTTGTCCGGGAGGTTTTCCTGGTCGTAGGGGTTCAGACCGTTCGTCAATTGGACGCCCGGTCGTGGATTTATTAAGGTTTAAAGGTCGCCAATTTTTAACTAAAATAATTGAAATTAGCGTATAGGCTTGATCCGGTGTCCGTTTTTTTTGGATGCTGTAAAATCCTATATTAGGGTAAAATCGCGAGCAGATTCCAAATTTGGGCTCAGAATATGAAGATTCTAAGTAAAAATGACTCAAATAATAAAATCACTGATTTTTATACCATAAAAACTCATAATTACATGGACATTTCTTTATTAGTGAAGATGGGTATGTTACATCCTTCCCCCCTTAAAGAAATCGAGATGTCCTCATCTCGTCATGAATTGGGGATAATCCTTTAAGAGTGTAGCTTCATCTTCCCAAGCTGCATCCTCTTTAGGGTAATCTTTTCACTGAACTAGATGTTCTACAAGATTTCTTGTAACGCCTCCGCTACGACTGCGTCTTCCTCAAGCCGCCATAGCCTAGGTGTGGAGAAGAAGAGAGGGTGGAAGTCGGTTCACCTCCCAACCATATAATGACGAGTTAGGGTTTCTCGTTGGGTTTTATACCAAAACCCTGGCCTGTGTCCACACCTCCTAGCCCGGCCGCCCATCTTACATCCTTCCCCCCTTAAAGAAATCAAGATGTCCTCATCTCGTCATGAATTGGGGACAATCCTTTAAGAGTGTAGCTTCATCTTCCCAAGTTGCATCCTCTTCAGGGTAATCTTTCCACTGAACTAGATGTTCTACAAGATTTCTTGTAACGCCTCCGCTACGGCTGCGTCTTCCTCAAGCCGCCATAGCCTAGGCGTGGAGAAGAAGAGAGGGTGGAAGTCGGTTCACCTCCCAACCATATAATGACGAGTTAGGGTTTCTCGTTGGGTTTTATACCAAAACCCTGGCCTGTGTCCACACCTCCTAGCCCGGCCGCCCATCTTACTTAAGAGCCGTGCTAACTTAGATGTGTACACACATCGACCAAACCCTAACGCCCATTAACCCCTGAACCCCGCTAGCACTAATAATACTCTCGAGACTCCGAAAGCTATTAACTTATGCTAGGGTTCGACTTCCGTAGGACCATAGTCCTGACATTACTCCCCCCTTCGAAAAGAGTTTTCGTCCTCGAAAACAAAAGTGGGGAAACGTTTCCTCATCACACTAATGTTTTCCTAAGTGGAGCCTTCCTCTGGACGGTCCTTCCACTTGATAAGAGCTTGTTTCCGAACTTGGTGGCGAGTACGTAACATGTGATAATCCAATACTCTTTGTGGTTCATGAGGTAGTATTGGGGGTTCCACATATTCTACCAAGAAAGAATCATCCACCGGCCTTTCATGACCCATAAGGCGTTTCCTCAAACGGCTTACGTGAAAGATGGGATGAACCTTGGAATGTGCTGGTAACTCAAGTTTATAGGCTACTGGGCCCACCTTCTTGAGTATCTTAAACGGTCCACAAAATCGGGGCGACAATTTTGGTACGGGACCCGTTTTTAAACTGGTGGAGTTTTCTGGTACCTTCAGAAACACCCAATCACCTTCTTGAAAGTGAAGTGGCCTACGTTTCTGGTCCGCAAACTTCTTGTAACGATCTTGCGCTTGACGAACATTTAATCGTGCAAGGCGCAACATATCCATATGGTCTTGGATAAAATCCTTAACCTGACTAATTTTCTCATTCGCCAGTCCCACCGACACTGGTGAACGTGGCTGAAAACCATACATCAACATGAAAGGGATAAAGCCTGTCGAGACATGCTTTGCACTATTGTAAGCAAACTCAAGAATAGGCAAATAAGACTCCCAATCAGATTGTTTTTTGCTGACATATGCCCGAAGCATATCTTCCAGCACTTGATTAACCCGTTCAGTCTGACCATCTGATCAGCTATACTAAGGTTCAACATAGTACCCAACTTACTGAATACTGCTCACCAAAAATGGCTGTTAAACTTGCGATCGCGATCACTTACAATATTGGATGGTAAGCCATAAAGTCGGTAAACATTCTCCACGAAAAGGCATCCCAATTCTGGAGTTGTAACTGTTTTCTTAGTAGGCACAAACCGACAAAGCTTGGTTAATCGATCCACGATTACCCAAATGGCATCATGTCCACGATTCGTTGTGGGCAAGCCCGTTATAAAATCCATCGAGATACTTTCCCACTTTCCGTCCGGAATCTCTAATGGATGCAGTAACCCGCCAGCTTTAAGACGTTCTACTTTGTTCACTTGACACTTCTGACACTGCAGAACATAGTCAGTAACATCCTTGTGAAGTCCAGGCCAATAGAAATGATTTCTTACGAGAGCATACGTTTTGCGAATGCCCGCATGACCTGCACTTGGACTATCATGACACTCAAAAAGAATTTGGCGCCTAGTGTCTAAGTCCAATGGAACACAAACTCTCCCCTTGTGGAGTAAGTATCCATCATCGATGGAAAAGTTTTTCCATCGCTGTAGTTCATCTTGTCATGTGTGGAAGAACTGGAAACACTACCGTTTGAGTGAGAGGGACCCCTCATTTGAACATGATTCCACACCTTTGAGTATGTTGAATCCTTCTTGCATTTGCCTCATAAAGATTCTAACAATTCGCTTTTCAACTCTAAGAATAGCAGCGAATTAATCTCCGGCATACGACTCAAAGCATCAGCTACAATATTGTAACGTCCTTTGCGATAGCGTAGCTTGCAATCATACTCCTGAAGGATCTCAGCCCATCTGGCCTTTCGACCCTGCAAATTTGTTTGGTTCATAAACCACTTTATGCTTTCGTGATCAAAAACAAGCTCGAATTGCGCACCATATAAGTAATGTCGCCATTTTCGTAAGGCATATATGATGGCAAAGAGCTCACGCTCATAAGCTGAGTAGTTTTGTTGAGCACGATTGAGCTTCTTGCTCTCATAGGCAACAGGATGACCATCTTGAATGAGAACCGCACCCACTGCCTTAGCACTGGCATCCGTTTCAATCACAAATGGTTTTTGAGGATCCACAATTGCCAAGATGGGAGCTGTAGCCAAAGCAACTTTAAGCTTATCAAAGCTACGTTGTTGCTCCTCACGCCATTGAAAGGTAATTGTCGCACCTTTCAATTGACCAGTCATGGGAGCGGCAATCTTTGCATAACCGTTCACATATTTGCGATAAAATCCTGCCATTCCCAAGAAGATTTGATAACAAAAATAGACTTCTTCTATTTGATTACTATGCTCCAAAAAAGAGAGTTCGGCATTACATATGAGTGGTGTTGGGGGTACATCACGTTCCCCAATAAGTAAAACATGCTTACCATTGGCCTCAAATGTAAATGTATTATGTTCAAAACTCCTTTTGAGTGATGACCCTAACCCATACAACCACTCCCGTCCTAAGATGACATCCGCACGAGACATATTCATCACTTGGAAGTCAAGAACCATAGTGTGTTCTTGCACAAACACAGGCACTTGCCATACTAGAGTATCCCACACATCGTGATCATCCCCCTGAATGGTGGACACCACATAACGATGAGAACTCTTTGTCTCCGGCAACTTTAATTTCTTAACTAATGCATAGTTCAAGAAATTGTGCGTGGCACCATCATCAATGAGAATACGTACTCGATGACCATAAATGGAGCCATGCATACGGACCAAATCATGTGGTCCAACTGTCTCTTGCCACATAGATGCAGTGAGATTACACTCATGCATCTCGGCACCGTGCGAAACCTCTACCGCAGAATACTTAGGATCAACATCCAAGGGAAGTGTTTGCACCATGTGTACAGCCTTCTCCTTGACCTTCTCCTTATCCTTATTCTTGCGAGGCAACTGTGGACAATTTTTCTTCTCATGATCACTACCTAAGCAATGATAACATAGTTTCTCCTTCTTGGCCCGTTCAAAGTCTTGTGGAGACAACGGACCACTTGACCCTTTAGACTTCTTTGTGTTTTCAGTAGAATTGCTGGCAAGTTTACGCTTATTAGCATTAAATTGCGAGCCATTGAATTTGGCCGGTCTATCCATGCCCTTCTTATCCATGGTGTCATCAAAGATAAGGGCACTTTGGATCGCCGCTTCCAAAGTTTTAGGATATTGGGTTTTATTCTTTGCCTGATATTCTTTATCAAGGCCTCTAACAAACCCACGAACCTTTTGAAAGTCGTCCAAACCGTCTAGCTTGAGAATGACTTCACGGTATTTGGACACATACCGATTAAGTGTAAGACCTTCCATCTTGCACTTGTCCCAGGCTGTCCAACTCCGATCTTTCTCGTTTTGCGGTAAGAACTCCTTTTTAAAAGCTGCCGCAAACTCCTCCCAAGTCTTAGGGCGAGTTTCAATAGGTAGACTCATCCACCACTTGTAGGCTTTACCTTCAAGTGTGAGACTCGTCTGAGTGACCATAACAGCAGCGGGAGTGCGGCATAAGCGATGCAAGTCCGTCCACTTGTGTAAAAATGTATGGACCGCATCCTTGTTACGATCGCGCTCCTCTCCCTTAAACACAGGCGGCTTCATGTTTTTCAACATAGCCCCTTCCTGCGTTGCAGATGGTGCAATAGATTCTACTATAGGATTTTGAACAAGAGGAGGCATAACTATCGGAATACGCCCTCCACTTGCTGCCGATCCACTTGCAAAACGTGCCATAAATTCAGTAAAAAGCGTGCTCATGTTTGTGAGATTGGTATTGACATTTGTTATAGTGCGCTCAAGTGCAACTACCCTTGAAGTGAGACGCCCAAACTCTACCGTGTCTACCAAACCATAATCATCTATTGGACTCGCACCCCCTTCGGCATCGGTCATGTTGTCATCCCGATCAGGTGCAACGGCCTGTCGGCGAATCACCCACACCACCACCCAAAGGGTGTGCCTCACGAACATCATGCATATCATTCTCAAAATCGAAGTGAACATGAGACGGTTCCGCTGAGGCCATGGTATGCACGTGCTTACAAATAGAGAACGGATTACCTTCAAAAGCAAACTCCAATTGAAGCGTCGTAGAAGAATTCCTCTTGCATGCACGAAAATCGAGAAGAAATCACCACTTGAGTCGTCAATCAACACATGCATGCAAAAAAGTGTGTTGCATGTAGCATGTCGTTGAAGATCCGTCCACCAAAAACTTCCAAACTTGGAGCATAGAAAACTCCTCTCGCAAATTGAAAGAAGGAAAGTTGAAGGTGAAAAGGTCACTTTCCTTGTAGTTTGTGTCACTTTCCTTGTAGTTTGTGTCCTCCCTTGAAAGAATAAGTAGAGTTATTTTGAAGAGAAGAACAACACAAGTGAAATAGTGAAGTGGCTAGCACACTTGCCTTGGAGCTTGAGGTGGTGGGTTCAAAACCCCACTCCTTGGATGGTGAAGCCTCCCCCTTGTGCCACTCAAGTAAGGGAGAGTTCTCGCGTGCTCGCCAACGGCACGCCAATGATTGCTCACCGATCGCCTTCTAGGACTGTCGGACTGCCTTGGTCGCCACCTTGGGCGTCCGCTGTGGTGGCCGTACGGACGACGGGTAGGTGGCGGAGACTTCCGTAGGACCATAGTCCTGACATTTCTATTTTGGAGTTGCCTTTGATGCTACTGGGCTATAATTCAAGGACTCCTTGAGTAGGGATTACTTGTTCATCATTAAGAATATGATCGAGACTGGGGACATATGGTTTTAACAAACTTACATGAAATACATTGTGGACTTTGATATGGGTTGGGAGTTGGAGTTTATAGGAACTTTTACCTAGACACTTGATAACTGTATAGGGACCACAATATCTAGGGCTGAGCTTCTTACATTTCCCAAGTGATAGAGAACTTCGTTTGGGTCGCACTCGTAGAAAAACTCTGTCTCCTTCCTTGAAGATCCTTTCAGACCTCTTGCTGTCAGCATAATGCTTTTGTCGATCTTGGGCAGCTTTAATATCCTTTTGGATCGCCTTGGTTTGTTCCTCCATCTCTTCGAGCATTTTCTTGGATGCCTCAACTCTTATGGTTGGATCAGAGAAATTTAGAGGAGACAGGCATTCTTGCCCATAGAGTGCCTTGAATGGTGACATTCCTATGCTTTGATGATAAGACGCATTGTAGGCAAATTCTACCAGAGGAAGGTATTGAATCCACCTTCTGGGTTCCCGTCCACAGTATGCTCTGAGAATGTCTTCAATTACTTGATTGACTCTCTCAGTTTGGCCATCGGTCTCTGGATGATAGGCTGTGCTAAAGCAAAGTTGAGTTCCCAGAGCTTGAAATAAAGACTGCCAGAATTTTGAAATGAAGTCAGAATCCCGGTCACTTACTATCCTTTTTGGGAGACCATGAAGTTTGAGGACTTCCTTGATGAATATTCGAGCAACATCAAAAGCTTTGAAGGTCTTCTTTGCTGGTATAAGGTGAGCTACTTTGGTAAGTAAGTCCACTACTACTAGAATGGAGTCATATCCTCTTTGAACAGTGGGGAGACTTGTGACAAAATCCATACTAATGCACTCCCACTTCATTTGGGGAATATCTAAGGGTTGAAGTTTTCCAAGCATCTTGACCCTTTCAGCTTTGAACCTTTGGCATGAGAGACATTGCTTTAGGTACCGAAGCACATCATTTTTCAAGCCTGCCTAATGAAAGCTCCTTCTTACAGCATTTAATGTTTTTGCATAACCTGGGTGTCCTGCAGCAGGGCTATCATGAGCTTCATGGAGGATTAGTTTCTTTAAAGCAGGATCTTTAGGGATACATAGCCTGTGATTGAAGTAGAGGCTTCCTTCATGAGTGGAGTATCCCTTGATTAGATTCTTCTCTTTCTCTAAATGTTCCCCTTCTTCTACTAACTTTATTATCCTCTGATAATCTAGATCATGAGATGAGAATTCTTCCACCTTGACCAAAATGGGATTATTTGGCATTGAAATAGCACTCAGGAAAGATTTGCGTGGCTAAGTGCATCTGCTACCACATTATCTTTCCCAGGGCAAAATTTGATGTCGAAGTCATATTCTTGTAAATTTCAATCCATCTCCTTTGCCGCATGTTGAGGTTAGGCTGGGTGAAGATCCATTTTAGACTTTTGTGGTCAGTTACAAGCTGGGTGAAGATCCATTTTAGACTTTGTGGTCAGTTACAAGCTGGAATTCGCCCCCCAAGAGATAATGTCTCCATAATTTAAGGCAATGAACAACTGCTAAGAGTTCCAAATCATGGGTGGCATAGTTTGCTTCATATTGCTTCAGCTTACGGGAAGTATAAGCGACTGGTCTTCCTTCTTGGCCTAAGACACCACCAAGTGCTAGACTACTAGCATCGGTAACCACTTTAAATTCCTTAGAGAAATCAGGAAGCTTTAAGATTGGGGCAGAAGTAATAATGACTTTCAGCTGATCAAAGCTGTTTTGATGAATTGGCAGCCACACTATTTTACAATCCTTCTTAAGAAGATCCGTCAAAGGTGCAGCTACCAAGGCATAATCTTTGATAAAAATCCTATACCAACCCGTGATTCCCAAAAATCCACGAACTTCACGAACTGATTTAGGGGGTGGCCATTCTAGAATATCCTTGACCTTGGCGGGGTCTACTGAGATGCCATCTTTGGAGACGATGAATCCAAGATACTCAATTTGATGAGTAAAGAAGGTACATTTGCTCTTCTTGGCATAGAGTTTGTGTCTGCGCAGCAATTGCAGAACTCTACGCACATGCTCCTCATGCTCTTCCATTGATTTGGAGTAGATTAAGATGTCGTCAAAGAAAACAAACACAAACTCATCCAAGTAAGGGCGGAATATATCTTGCATTAGGCGGTTGAAGGTTGCAGGAGCATTGGTTAACCCGAATGACATCACAGTAAACTCATAGTGGCCATAACGGGTATTGAAGGCTGTTTTGGGTATATCTGCTTCCTTGACTTTGATCTGATAGTATCCAGACCTCAAATCTATTTTTGATAAGACTTTAGCCCCATGAAGCCTGTCAAGAAGTTCGTCGATACGAGGGATAGGATACTTATTCTTGACAGTGACTTGATTTAGCCCTCGATAATCTATGCAGAGGCGGAGAGTCCCGTCCTTCTCTTTTTGGAAAAGAACAGGTGTTCCCCACGGAGAGCTACTAGGACGTACAAATCCTTGTTCAATGAGTTGGGAAAGTTGCTCCTTAAGTTCAATGGCTTCAGGAAGGGACATTTTATAGGGAGTTTTTGAGACGGGTTAAGCTCCAGGGATCACCTCGATTTCATGGTCAACTTCTCGAGGAGGTGGTAACCCTGTAAGCTCGTCAAGGAAGAGGGTTCTGTCTCCATACTAGGTTCAATGACTTTGTTGAGTTTGACTAAGAAAACTTGCTGACCCTTACGTGTTCCCTTGAGAAGATGTTTTGCCTTGACTACCCTAGATTTAGGTTTTCCTGTGATCCCCTGAACAGATATTACTTGGCCATGCTCATTTTCAAAAGTGATACTCCCCTGGTTACAATGAATGCTAGCAATTAACCAATCCATCCCAAGGATTCCATCATAAATTCCTAATGGCAAGACTCTAAAGTGACCATGAGTTTGCTTATTACCCAGCTCAAAATCAAGGTTTCCTATAGAGTGGCGAGATACTACTTCTTTCCCATTGGCTAACTCTACAATCATTTTTCTAGCTGTTTTTTGACTCAAGTTTAATTTTTGCAAGCACCTAGGAGAAAGGAATGAATGGGTACTACCACAATCAATCAAAAGCTGAAATGGCTTACCGTGATGAGTGGTGGGGGTTTGGATTACACCAAATTGTTTATTCGGACCTTGGTGTTCTACTGTCGCATGGACGGTGGCGCGCTCTTCTTCAGCCATTTCCAAGGTCAGTTCTTCACTTATAACATAGGCAGTTCTAGCAACTGCTCCTCCGCGGCCTCTGCCCCACGGCCACTGCCTCTTGCACCTTGGTAGGTAGGGGTTCCACGGCCTTGATTTTCTCTGTTACCTTGGGGAAATGATGTTGCCATCTTGGGACAGTTGGCTCTAAAGTGTCCCAGCTCATCGCACTCAAAACACAGAGGGCCTTCTCTGGAAAAAGCAGCATACGAGCGGGGGACAAAAGAGTTGCCTTGGTGCCCTCTGTTGTAGTAAGGAAAATTCTCTTGAGGTTTCTTGTAGGGTTGATCTTTAAGATTTGCCTCAGGGTAAGATCTCTTTTGATTCTTCGGTTTGTTAGCCTTCATTTCTTTCACAAGGGGCTTTGCTCGTATGAGAGCATCCTATAATGTGCTTGGCCTCATTGCTTCAATGCGGGAATCTAGGGGTTCATTTAGCCCTTGGCAGAAACGAGCCACTTGCTAGGAAGTAGTCATAGTTGGGGCATACTTCCAAAGGGTAATAAATTTGGAATAGTAGTCCTCAAGAGTTAAGCTGCACTGTCTAAGACTAAAAAACTCATTCATCTTTATGGATTCATGGGATGGAGGAAGATATCTTTCCTTCACTGCCTGCTTGATATCTTCCCACGTTTGAGAATGCTCGGTGACTTCCTTGTTACGGCACCACTGCTTCCACCAGAGTTTAGCATCTCCAATGAGGCGAAACCGTGCGAGCATAGACTGATTTGCTACTCTAGTACCGGCAGCAGAGAAATAATCGTCCATCGCCTCAATCCAGACTTCAGCATCCTTCTCAACCTTTGAACCTTCTCCTTTAAAGGAGGGAGATTGCATTTACTTGAGCAGGAGCTTTTTCTCCTGGGTATCGGTGTAAAGCGCATTGGGAAGTGGAGGGTGGTCGTCCTCGCCATCATTGTAAAAACAATTTTAAGATTACAAGATTCATATTTACGCAACGCTTATTTTTTGGAGAGTAAAACATTGAAATTATTTTATTTTCAAATATTTACAAGGACAAGTTTTATTACAAAGATCTGAGACTAATATAATTAGTCTTATTTGACATCAAGGGAAATTCCTAGGCTTGACTATGACATAAGGGTAGAGCGGTCCACATAGGTGAAATATGGAGGTTCCGCTGTAGTTTCTAAGACTCTAAAAACTGATGGTAAGGGTGGTAAACTATGGATTGGGGTAGATCCCAACACCGCTACTCTATCAATAGGTAAGACCTGCATCACTTTGTCATACACCCAGCGATCCTGGGGTATGCGAACCCCATCTACAGTCACAGCGATGTCGGCCCTGGGGGGGTACCGACGAACCAAAATAAGCGGATCATCTTCAGCTTCTCAATCCAACGAATCCGCTTAAGGTCGGTGGTGAGGTTCCCAATTTGATCTGCTCGGATGAAGAAGTATCTCGGCCCATGACTCCAAAAATCTCTACCCCATCCTCTTTGAATACAAGAGAAATGAGGGAGGAATATCTTCTCTAATATCTGCACCATGGTGTCGCGGAACTCGAAATTCAAGGAGTGACTAGCAGTCTCAAAAACCAGAAACTTGGAGTAGGCATCTTCCTCTTCCTACAGTCATTCAAACATCAATTCAACTTATTTGTTTTAGTAGGATGTTTTTACTAATTAGCATTATGTTAGGTAAAACATTCATTGCAAAACAATCCTTAAATGACAATTCCTAGGAGCTAAGATCGGCTCTGATACCAATTGTAAGGTTCCTCCCTTCTAAAATGGGAGAAACACTTAAGATAGTCCGCTAAGTCTTATCTTGGGAAAAATTTCCTATTCATCGACACCTTGATCCTGTAGAGATTCAAGGATACCATTCATAGGTATGACCTAGCTCTATCCCGCAGGGGGAGCATGATTTTCTAAACATCAAATCACCCATAGGGCAATTGATCATAAATTGGGCAACTACTAGACTTGATATACCAAAGACAAGATGTAATTATATAAAAAGTTTATACATGAACCAATTCCATACAAGCCAAGCCGGCTTTCTTACTCTTATTCTGCCGATGATCTAGAATTCGGCCTTCCAGCCTCTACATGCTGGGCAAAACCCTACGGGACCATACACCTCATCGTCGGTGGCGAGGACTCAAGCCGGCCTGTCGCCCTCTCAGGCTCCATCGCTCGATCCTCCCGCCCCTCAGAGGGATGTCTGCACACTAGGGTGGGCTTATTTACCGCACTAGCCTGGGCCCTCAGAACTAGGCAGCCTCATAATCTCTCGCCTCAATCAGCGATCCTTATTCTCCCAAAGATATGAGGGATACCTTGGGCCATTCTCGGGCTTTGCTAACGATGCTGCCCGGCTACACAAGCACGGAACGGAGTTAGCGTTGAGGCCAAAAAAAATCTTGAATTCTAAAGATAACAACTTCAATGCAATTTACTAAATATAGCATTCACAATTCATGAAGATAACAATTTCAACGCAATTTATCGAATACAACATCACATAATTCATAACTTCATATAATTTTTATGTCGTAATTTTAAAAGGAAAAGACACCATTCATTAACACTAATTTAAGAAAAATCTCTTCTTTTGAAAATTAACCAAGCTAACGTGGCCACCGTTTCCTTGAGGGGCTTGAAAAGGGAGGACTGGAGCCGCATTAGGCGCATCTTCCCCCATCTCGTTCTTACGTGCTCCTCTTGAGGCAACATTTTGTCGTTTCCGAGATTAGGCCATCTTAGGCGTCGCCTTATAGAGCTTGCTGCTGCGATCGAAACGCTTCAGTCGGATCTGAATTTCGAGCTCGTTTGCTCACCGTACGAGCAAAAGAATATGGTGCACGAACCCTTACTTGAGGCAAAAAATCCCTTATTAAAGTCTACGCAAATGGGGGGGGATTGTGAGATGTCCTTAAGGCAAAAAACATGGAGAGGGCTAGGAGGGACTGCTGTAAGCCTCTCTGTAAGTCTATTCACACGGGGGGGAGAGAAGAGTTAAGGACACTGGCTCCTAGCAAGAGGGGAATGAAGGAAAATTGGCTTATCTGAAAAGAGCCAAATGAGGGGGGTGTGAGAAGGGTGGCTGCAAGGGGCGGCTGTACTGCAGCAAGTATGCCACACAGGGACGAATGGCGGTACGGACGACGGTACAATAGGGCATACGCAGCACAGAGATGCGTGCCATCTGTGGAGCACCCCGGGGGTTTATATAGCTGAGGGATGAGGGTACGGGCGCTGCACAAAGCAAGGACGAAAGGACGGTGTAGCTTCAAAGGCTATGGATCAGTGGCCTGCATGGGTCCCCCAGGGGAAAGGTACGATGTCGGTTTTTCGGGAAAGGAGTGGTACGCATGTACCTTATCTGGTCTGGGGCAGCATGGGTGTCCACGTAGTACGGGTACGCGTTGTGTGGCTAAAAATAGAGGCTGATAATGTGTGCATATGTGTGCATGGCGTGTGTGAAGGTTTTACTTTTGAGGGCGTTGCCAGGTGTAAAGGGTGGACGGTATTGTTGCAGGCCTGTTGGGTGAGAGGTCAGATGGAGAAGATGTCAGCTGCTCGGATGTTTGATTTGTGCGGGCACGTCAAAATACAAGCGGGCACTTGTGGTTGCAATTGAAGATATGTGGAGCATGAAAAAAGGGTGAAAAGGGCCAAGGTTGCCTCATATCTAAAAGCATTGGTGTGAAAGCAATATGGTGGCCATTTTTCAAAATTAAATAAAATAGTTTCAATTCTAAGCTTGGGAAAAAAACAGTAATTCCCATTCCAAAACCATTTCACGTGAACAAAGCTCGAAATATTCTCAACTTGGAAATGGTCGAACTTGTTCGAGAGCCTTGTCACGTGTCTAGTACATTGACAGTGACTAAAAGGAGCGGGGAACAAAAAATCATAGAGCTTACAGAGTTCAACAATTTCTTTATGGATGTTTGGAAATTACAAATGGCTATGGTGAAATTTTATGACATCAGTGTACATGAGTGCAATGGAAGGCTAAAATTTGTTTTAAAACTTGATGAGAGTGAGGTGATCAAAGGACAGAAGCTGGAAAGGTTTAGCTTGACTTTAATGAATAGAGCTTTGGATGCAAGTATTAGTAATGCTGATGAGAGGCACTTTAGTGTACAATCCGAAAATGAGATTTGGTGGCTGGCTGCATTTGAGGTGACGTGCTATCCATTTTTGAAAAAAGTATATTATGTTGCTATCCATTACATGTTGACGAATCGTATACAAACGTCACAGGAGATGGAGATGAAGGAGGTTGGAGGTTTGTCTTTGTCGTTTGATACAGGACGATGAAGGAGGATGATTGATGAAGGAGGGTTGGAGGAGATAGTCGTTGATGGAGATGAAGGCCGTTGGTGGGGAGATAAATGAGAATACGACTAGATGGGTATCCAAGAGAGGCAATTAAAAACCGATTTTAATGCTATGCGACACATCAGCACCGCATTTTCACCCTCCCATCGGGCATCATTTCCAAAGGATGGATCGATGAGCTGTTAAGAAATTACAGCTTATACATAGTGATGTATGTGGTCCTATGAGGACATCATCTATTGGGGGATATCTCTACTTCATCAATTATATTGATGATTACTCCAGATATAGCTAGGTGTATCCATTAAAGCATAAGTCATAGGTTTTTATGTGCTTTAAGCACTTCGTATCCATGGCTAAAAAATGCATGTGAATGTAAAGTCGGCACCCTTCATTTAGATCGAGGGGGGGAGTATATGTTCAAGGAATTTCATGCATATATGGCTGAAAAAGGCATCAAACACCCACACACACTCCAAACTCTCTAATCTAATCCAACTAACACCTCGAGTTGTTCTTCCAAGTCAACATTGATCATTTCTCTATATGGCTCAACTGAAATCTAACTGACCTCAACTTACATCTAACTGACCTCAACTTACATCTAGCTAGCCAAAACAACTCCCAGGCTGATACAAAACTGACATTTATATCAGGATTTGTTAGAAAAATGTGTAGTGGTTTTCTTAGATGATATTTTAATATACAGTGAAACTTTAGCTGAGCATGAGGATCATCTTAAATAGATTCTATGAAGGCTCAGGAAGGAGAAACTATATTGTTAATTATCTAAGTGTGATTTCTTCAAGAAGGAATTGTTATACTTAGGTCATAAGATCTCTCGAGATAGCTTAAGTATAGATTTGGATCGGATCCAAAAGGTTTTGGAATGGCCAGTTCCACCCACGTACAATCAAGCAATTAAGATTTTTCTTAGGTTTCGTGGTATTTCTTCAAAAATCTGTCAAGGATTATTCAAAGTTGAAAGTACCTTAAGGGTAAAAATAAGAAGTCCAATTCTCCGATTGAGTGGAATGAGAAGATACAAGGAGCTTTCGATACTTTGAAAAATAACATTCGAGATGCTCCTGTGTTAGCCTTGCCGGATCCTAGCGGCCTTACATCGTTGAGACTGATACTAGTGATTTTGTGGTAGGCACAGCTTTGTTTCAAGATGGGAAGCCTGATAAGAGCTTATAGTAACTTCCTAATGGTAGGATGGAACCACTAATTATACTAAAACATTGAGATTAGGATTGATTATACCTTAATAGGTGAGATTAACTCACTATTCATAGTGCAAAGAAGAGACCCCACTTGGAGGATGCAAATGAACACCTTCTTGCACTTGACCAATGTCACAATGCTTCAAGAGTAGTGTTGAGTTGAAGCCATTGAGTTCCCAGCCCTGCATCTGCTAAATCAAGGCCTCTTTGTGAATAAAGATAGGAAAATGGAGGATGCGAGGGCAGCCTTTAATGCAAGTGTTGATGCGGGCATCACCTTCTTCAACACAACTGGTATACCATAACTGCTTTTCAAGTTGCTTGAATATAGCATAGCTTGTATTAGTATATGATATAATATCTCGATTGGCCAGATAACGACATTATGGTGAATTGTTAATTGTGTACTACTGAATAGCTAAGTTTTTTGCACTTGCTTACATTTTCAGATGGCTCGTGTAAGGCATACAGCTAGACCCAAGGACAATGCAGGTCCCTCATCTAGTGGGAAGAAGATGGGCACTCTGAATGCCTCAAGATCGAGGAAATCAAGCAGTCCTTCCCCTCATCTAGTGGGAAGAAGATGGGCACTCTGAATGCCTCAAGATCGAGGAAATCAAGCAGTCCTTCCCGATTATCCAAACTGCAGCCTAGACAAAGGCGTTTCGCAGAGCATTCGTCAGTGCTACGAGAAATCACACAATTTATGAAGCACCCGACTGCTGCTATTCCAAGATTACCTTTCCAGAGGCTTGTCAGGAGAATTTACGAGCGAAATGGAATTTTGTTTAGGTGGAAGGCATCGGCCCTGTTTTGCTTGCAAAAGGCCTCAGAGGACTAGATGATTGAATTTTTTTTGGATAGTTACGTTCTTGCAGCCCATGCACACAGGGTCACAGTGATGAACAAAGATTTTTTCAGCCTAGTAGCCCTCTGTTTTATATATGATAAGTTACTTAGGCCAGTTACATTTACAGATGCACGAATGGTGCAAATTTTGGATGTCCGTCCCGTTCAAAAAGTGAGAATTGAAGAGGTGACGGAGGGAGTTCCAGATCATGAACATGAGACTCGGGCAAATTTTCGGATAAGCGCTCAAAAGGGAAAATCATGTGGCAATGCTTGCATTGCAAACAAAAAGAGAAAATGTTCGTGCACTCCACGCTATGAATC
This sequence comes from Cibotium barometz, assembly GCF_041138505.1. Taxonomy (NCBI): domain Eukaryota; kingdom Viridiplantae; phylum Streptophyta; class Polypodiopsida; order Cyatheales; family Cibotiaceae; genus Cibotium; species Cibotium barometz. The sequence goes on from NC_141059.1 coordinate 13,270,411, forward strand.
AGGAGGCACTTCAATTTTTGTTGCCGGAGTTCTATGTACCCTATCATATTAGAGGGCAAAGATGTTATTTCCTGATTCATGCTAAGGAGATAAACATTTTGTTTGATCCTAGAACTGAAGTCAACGAACAAAGTGCTCAGATGTGTTTTAAGGTATACTCTTTTCTCTGTCCTGCCTAACTCTTGATATGTTTTCTTGTGAAGTTTTGTTGTTTCGCAATTGCCCGAGAATGTTCAGCATCGAGTGTTCCAGATTGATTCGCTAGTGTCAACACTTTTGCTAGTGGAGTCAGTCCCTACCTTGATGTGCTGAACTGGTTTCGGGAGGTCGAGCTGGACCATGCTTGAGTAATTTTTTGGCATATCATGAAAAGTGAGTTTCTCCTTGTATCTCTCTTGCATGATGTTTATACGAATTACCATACACGAGTTATATAGTGCTTTCTTTGGCACGTGCTCTCGCTTCAGTGATACGATTCACCACAATGCAAGGAGACATTTTTTTTTTCATCTGGCTTGAAACTAATAGAAATCTATTTGGATGTGATGTAGTGCCCATTGGAGTCTTGTTCTAGTCGATGTGCAAGACAATGTTATTTACCTTGCAAATTCGGCATCTGGTGTCCATGGCTCCGTTTTGCTATAAGTCAAAATCATTACAATACATATTATTGTTTAAGTTAGAAGTCTGGATTGATCAGGATATTGATTGGTCTTTGTTTGCAGTGGTGTCAGGAAATTAATGGCCGCTTATGAGAGCCTGAGCATGGACATCGACACCCTGGTGCGAGCGACCATTTGAAGGGTTAGTGTGCCCAAATAAGATGATGGTTGTAGCTGTGGGTGGAGGGTTGCTCTGAATGCATTGTTGCTGCTACAGAGCATTTTTCAGCTCCCTTCAGAGGATGTAAGCATTTTTCAGCTCCCATACGCATGCGTACTCTTGTTTATCTTCTTGTATATTGTCATGTTGATCTTATGCCTTGATGAATTGTGATGGCAGTTTCCATCCATTTCTCGTTACGTGGACCTAGATGTCCAAACGTTTAGGGAGGAAATGATTGCGAAAATAATTGAGGTCGCAGAAGTAATGCCTCCAGACGGCCCAGTGGACTTCATCCCGCCCAATCCACGAGGGGGGATGAAGTCCAAACGTTTAGGGAAGAAATGATTGCGAAAATGATCGAGGTCGCAGAAGTAATGCCTCCAGACGGCCTAGTGGACTTCATCCCACCCAATCCACGAGGGGGGATAGGCCCCCCTGAGCCTCTTACATGGGCTCCGTACTTGGGAGAAACGCCATGGCTCCATCCTAAATCCTAGTCCTATGGGTTCCCGTAATAAATAGTTTTTTCCTTATGGATGTGTTATTGGATTGCTTCTTCCAACAAATGTACTCCACTCTGTAACTTGCTGTTTGTAAATATGCAACTACACATGTACATTTATATTTTTTTGCACATATTTAGTGTTATTGGAGAGAGAACATCAATTCTAAATGCACTTTTAATTTGAAAATCAGAGGATCAAATTTGCTACTGTGTTCCTTCACTGCTTGTTTTCTTACTTTAGGCCTTTTTGTGTACATAAAAATTTAATTGGGAAATTTTTACCTTCAATACATTGTTTTAAACAATAAAGCATTACAAAAGCAATGTTCTGAATTGATAAGTTTATTGCATATGGAAAATACATTGTCACCATATACATATACATGGTCACATCATATATCTTCTAGTGCCTCCAATTCATGTGGGACTGCAACATCTTTACAAATGATCTGATGCTCTCTTCTTCTACTTACCTTCTGACCATCGAGCTTGGAGCAAAATTGATGTGGAGGATTCTGAATAGCTACTTTTAATTCCTTCCTAACATATTCGAGAGTCCAATTCTCTTCCACTTCCAATGTCAATGATGGGTGATCCTGTCGAATCATAACTATATCTATCAAGCAAGAGTGGCTACCATCTCTTGTTTCTTGGTCCATGCTTTCCCAGTTGTTGTTAATCCATCGCCACCTTCTATAAGTAAATGACATGCACAGATGTTGCGTGGCAATATAGTATCTGATTCTAAAATATCATTAGGATAATTTCCCGAGTATAATCAAATAGCTTTGTAACTGTTTCACAAAAAGACATTTGAATGTTATAACACTCACAAAAATGCAATGTCGGAGGTGTTCAATCGACATTCGATCAAATCATCTCCCTTTGATGATTTTACTCTCCAACCTTTGTCAAACAAATGATCAAGCCAGGCTTCATCTATATCTTTGCACATAAAAGTTGTTCTAGTTTTTCTCAATTGTTTACAATCAGAAAATAAATCAACAAAGCATGCAATTGGAACAAACAAACTTAAGTTATTGCACCAATGCTAGGCTTCATAGCACATTTAATATCATTAAACATTTTGGTCCTATATGACTCTATCACTTCTCTATCAAGCAATGGTGGCCACTCAGGAGGACTATCAAGTGCAGGCAAAGGAATACGTTCCAACTTTCCATGTCGACTCGATTGAGTGGGCAAGATATAAAATGAGTCATAGAAATATGTTCTACTTCTTGCGAGATCACTTGGTGCACGACCTTCATATTGAAGTTCCCCCACCTCACCATGTACGACATTCAAGAATCCCGTCAAGCATTGTGCAGGGTCCCACTCCTGAAGACTAGATGGGTACAAATCTGTGCAAGGCAGAAAAATGTATATCAATCACCTTATTTGCAACATTTTAATACAAAACACAAGCACTTACAATGTGGTATGTGTCTTGGAAGTCCTTCCAATGGTCCCAGGTTGATCTCTTTTTGCATGAATACATGCTGGATCAACACTTCTTTGACAGTTTTCCCTCCTAGTGCCATCTTGAAGTCAAGGATCCTTCCTTTCCAATGTTTGGCCAAGTCTTCAGATGCCTTTCCCTTCACTCGGTAGTGGCCACGTTTTCCTGGCTGCATAGTGACCCAGGAGTACTTCCTGTATACTTGGGAAATCCGTTCTTCGTTCTCACCTTTTATGTTATACAACACAACAGATGAAATACTGCTCCTTGCTCGTTTCAGTCCACTTTCGGGTGCCATGAGAGATTAACAGACGTATGAGAAAGAAGAAGTAGCAGAAAGTGGATGACTGAGCTAACCACTTTTGTGGATCAAGGAGGGAAGAAGAAATGAGGGACGGTGTGTTCTTTTGGGCGCCAAAGATGTTTCGAGTTTCAAGGGAACCAAGTTGAGGGAATAACCAGGAGATTGTGTATCTATCTATTCCAAGCATTCAAAATCATTAGTTCTAGGGGTGGTGGAAAGGATTTTTTAGTGCTCCACGTCTAACACAGGAATGTGGAAAACATTCTTTTATTGTGTTAGGTGCTTGACAAAAAAATGGTTTAAAATATTTTAAGACAAGGTGATGGTTTTTTTAATATTTCATGAAGATAAGAGTTTCTCCACATTTTAGGTGGGTTTGTACAGAGGTCCCACCACCGGTGAATATCGTTGGTAGATTTCATGTCACTCAATCTATGTGTCTATTATTATATTATTATTGAAACAACCCTCTTTTGAGTCCAGAATTTTCCTAATGCCATCATGATTTAGGTAGCTTTACGCCCTCCACTAGAATAAGAAAAACTTCTTTAGCTCTAATTAATCATATAAAATGGTGTGTCTTCAAATTTTAGGAAAAAAACTACAAAAATGTTTAAAAGGGCCAGAGGGGTGCGAAAATGGCCTATACGAGATCCCCGTACACAGCATTTCGCACCCCTCTGGCCATCACAATGTAGATAGCTTTACACCCTCCACTAGAATGAGAATAACTTCTTTAGTTCTAATTAATCATATAAAATGGTGTGTCTTCAAATTTTAGGGAAAAAAATACCCAAAAAAAAAATTAGAAGGGCCAGGGGTGCAAAAATGGCCTGAACGAGGCCCCCATACACAGCCTTTTCGCACCCCTCTGGCCATCACAATTTTGATAGCTTTACACCCTCCACTAGAATGAGAATAACCTATTGAGAACCACATGAAGATGTACGAGACCATCCCTTTTGATCTCTAATTTATCTTAATTTAACAAAGGAAATTTAAAATTACATGCATTTTGATTTTGAAGGTTTAAAATTAATTATGTCTTGTATTTACATCATCTTCCTTCCTTTGCATTCTTCACTTTGGGAAAAGACCATTTAAGGAGACCAACTTCATGATGTATTGGATTGCCTGTAGAGCATCTAATTCCATGATATTTACATCATCTTCCTTCCCTTGCATTCTTCACTTTGGGAAAAGACCATTTAAGGAGACCAACTTCATGATGTATTGGATTGCCTGTAGAGCATCTAATTCCATGATATTTCCATCCTGATGAAAATTTTGATCTATGGGCAATTTTAAGGGATTTGAATTTTAATATTCATAAAAACCTTGAATTTTAGAAAAAAATTAACAAAAAAATTTAAGAGGACCAGAGGGGTGCGAAAATGGCCTGTATGAGGCTCCCGTACACAACACTTTTACACCTCTCTGGCCATCACAAAAATGGCTCGTACATAGCATTTTCCCACCCCATGCCCTTTGCATGATACATATTTACAATTAAAAACCATGTTACAATTAAAACCCATGTGGACCAGAAGCGTGCAAAAATGGCCATTGCGCACGCGGCCCGAAGGGGCCTTTTTCGCACCCTTCTAGCCATTTATTGAAACGTGATGGAAGATATATTACATGATTAAATCAATTACACAATGAAATAGACAATCAAATATGCAAGAGGAAGATATAAAACACATCAAAATTTCATTAATATGAAAAGTTGAGATACATTAAAAAATGAGATATATCATTGTTCGCTTTCCTTTTCTCCACCAATACGACGATCCAACTACATATCCTTCACCATTATGGTGATCCGCTTTGCGTGGATGGTGCACAAGTTTGTGTCCTCAAATAAAGTAATCAGATATGCTTCAGCAGCTTCTTGCAAGGCCTCCAAGACATCCGACATTCCATCTTGTATTCCCATAAAATTTCTTTGCACGTTCGTGAGAGAAAGGTGCCCTTCGGATGAGAAGCTCCACGGACTTTTGCTAGTGCCGTATCTCCTAGAAAGTCCTGTACCTTGAGCGTCTCCTGCGAGCGGGGCCATGAGAAAGATGATCGATAGAACGTGGTTGTAGGGGACGAGACCTGTAATATGTTGACTTCCTTTTGTTTCTTTTTGGGACTGGTGCTTATTCCTCTTGCTCCCCTTGCTATTGATGTTGTTGTTGCTCTTACTGTTGCGCTTTCTCCTATTGCTCCTCTTGCTCCCCTTGCTGCTATTTATGTTGTGTGTTAATGCATGGAAAGGTCTTTTCCCCTACAGCTAGGTGGTTAGGAAACTCCATGTGTGCCCATATAGGCTCCCCGTAGTCGGTGTCGGTGTCGGTGTCGATTTCTATTGCGCTGCTATCTTCCGTGCGATAATCCACCAACTTTACTTATTTGCTTGTCCGGGATGAGCTGGCTTGCTCTATCAAATTTTTCTTGAGTTTGTGGTTGTAACGCTCCAAATTCTTGCTTGAGTTGTCCCTCAATCGGGCGTGTCATTCTTCGCTCATCTTCTTCATTGTTTGCTTTGTCCACGCCATGGTGAGAAGAGCTAAGAGTAAGGATGAGGGTAAGAATGGGCAAAAATAGAGGTCAACCTTTATTTATATAAGAAAATGCCATCATCATAATAACCTTAATTGATAAAATCGAGGAAATATTTTATTGGTCCAAAAGGGTGCGAAATTAGCCTTTCCCGCCAAATTGCACAGTGAATTTTTGCACCCTTCTGGAAAATTATCACAAAGAATCAAAACACACGAATGTGTAGAATACCAAGCATGTCATATTTCAAAAATCAACATCTTGAGACTTCTTCAAGTATTACAAAGCAACCTAAATCTTTGGGATACAATTCAAGTCATCAAAAAAAAATATTTGAAGATATTACAAAGCTTCCTCTCACTACCAATCAAACCTAGCAAGGGAAGTATATCTATCTAACAAAATTGGTAATGACACATGACTTCACGGTCCTCAAAACCAAGGGGGACTCAAAAACCGAACCATAGACTGCCGATGCTCTGCAATATTCCTAGCAAACCACAACGCACTCATGCAGTCAGCTTGTGGTATGGATGGGTCATTATGTGGCCTCCCGCTCGTCAGCATGAAAATCTGAGCCCTGCAAATGCTACATGCAAAAACAAAATTGTCGATCTACACGGTGGCAAGGTTGTGCAAATCCCTAACTTCTAGCTCTCAGGCTGGGAGAACATCCTCATCAGGTTGCATGGGAGCCTCGATATAGAGAATAAGTATTGTGCAAGTTTGAAAGCAGTGATTGTGCCCATGAAAAGTTAGTATTTGCGTGCTCTCAAAGTACTTGTACAAAATGGACAAAAAGAGAGAGGATGCTCATTTATAGTGGCCAACGTAATCATTACACGAAACCCTAGTTTTTTTAAAAATATCACGCACCAAAAAAATGGGTTTTTAAACATGAAAGATAACATGGTTGCATATTAGGCAAAAAGAACCATTTACATTCTCAATTATAACACCTGATTACATTCAATAGATAGTATCCCATAGATCAGCTACACACCAACCCTAGGCCTCATTCAAGTATATAGAGATCCATACTTTACCAACTCTCCTACATGTAACCCTCCATGCCGCATGACATGCAGGTCCTGTCCCTGCCCACCTTGCTATTTTCTGACCCTTATTTTTCATTTTGGCAATTTGGGCCAATTTGGGCATTCGAGCCCTCTCCCTTAAAAGGTTTCTCCCAAAGATATAACGAAAGAACCAATCAAACATTTCTTTGAGATAGTTTAATTGAGTCATGCCACCTCCATGTCTTATATTCTTGAAATAGACTCCCCTTGCATGGTAATGACTTTTCTCCATTCCTTGGGTGCTCCACATGTTAAGTGAGCCATAGGCATTCATGAAATATGAACCATGAGCATAGAAGATGTGCTCCAGATAGCAAACAAAACCACCATTCAGGAAAAGTGCATTAGAAGAACAAATTTGTTTGCAAAACCTTTAAAAGCATTATATTACTATATAATGCACAATATTCAATTCACCCCATGTGCGGACTACGGCTTCAATAAAGCTTTTCAACTTTGCTTGAAATTGTTTGCGATTTTCGTTTGTTGTGCTGCTTTGACTCATCAACTGCACTACTTTATTGAAATTTGCCCACACTTGCTCATGCAAAACAACAATGTTTGCATCCAAGCAGTTCTAAGTAGTACAATGTTTGCATCCAAGCAATTCTAAGTAGTACAATGTTTGCATCCAAGCAGTTCTAAGTAGTACACAAGCACAAAGGTCTTTCCACAGCTCCCATCTCTTCGCAGCAGGAACATTTTCACCTTCCTCGACATGTTACCTATCTGCATTTCTCTGTACCTTGTCCCACTTGTTGCAAGGCTTCTGGTGGAGAAACCTTCTCGCCTTGCCTCCACTCATTGAAACCTTTTGAGCAACCATATGTGAAACTCCAGAGGTTTTTTGGTTAACTCTTATCTCCACGTTGCTCACATGGCAACCAATGTCATTTAAGGTCTTCTCCACTCTAACAATCGCCTCATCCTGTCGAGTTTTAGCAAGCATAGTGAACACGTAGTCTATGTGACACTTTCAGAGACGATCAAAGATATGTATGAAAGCATGCAAAGTACAAAAGTGAACATTCCTAAGAGAGAAAGGAATTATGGGGTTCCAACTATTATCCCTTAAGTCCCTATTTGGAAGTGCCAGCATAGGTGATGAAAGGGCACCACCGTCCCACTCTCCCTCGCAATTTCTTGTTTCCTCGCATTCGTCTTCACCATTGGCCATCCCCTTGTGTTTTTTCTTAGTTTTTTAATTTAATCCATGCATGCACCAAGGGCATGGGTGGGCTATATTTGCACCTTGAGTGCAACCCAACATACACTTTATTGTCTTCAGATCCTCGACAAGATGCCAATCAACATCAAAGCTCCCTAAACCATCAACATCCATCTTCTCACCCCCTATTTGTGACTTTATCACATCACTAACCCAAGGCAACCTCTCAAAGAACCATGATAACACCTCGTGTGTCTCCTTGGAAACCTCAAATGCTCCTAACCACCATATATCTTTCTCTGATTGAACACTGAATGATGGTTTAGTGTGTGGAATATTGTCATGCCCTTGTTCTTGAAAATCAACTGTGCTCTCTACCTCATCATCAGGCCCTTCTGCAACAACAGTGGTAGCAGATGGAGACTTAAAGGCTGTCGCCACACATAACGTGGTTCATGAGTGTGACACTCATTCTCTCTAGCCTTCTGCCCTTCACAATCTAGCACTCGTCCAACTTCAGCACGAAGGAGACCTTGGAACCTTAAAAACACGAAATTCAAACAAAATGTTAAGTCGTTCCTTGTAAATGAGCACAGACCTAATGCTTACCAGGCTACTTGTGATACTTACATCCAAAAGGCAACCCATAGAACAATATCATTGCCTTTTGTAGCTTTCACATTCAAAAATATTGTTGAACTCATTGAATTCGAATGAAACATTACCATCCGTAGTCTTCTTCTTTCCCCATGCTGCAATGGTAAGTGTATCATTGATGTAATAGTAATCCCCAATCCTGTATTTTATATCTTCATTGCTCAGTCTCTTTGCTAGATGAACCCTCTTTGGTGGGTGGAAAAAGGTTGTGCATGATACCTTTCTTACGAAGGGTGTCTCCTAGCAATTGATGAAGAGACTTGTATCCCTTCATGCTAATGCCTACGTTATCGCATGCATTTACAACATCAACACTGTACTTTAAGAAACCTCATGTATAATTTCATTGGAAACAGCCATACGTATCTTCTTGCAAACGGGGATCCCTAATCATTTTAGGCACATGCTCCCTCTTTGTGAAAAAATGCAAGAGCTCATTACAATCCCCAGTTTGATCAGAACAACCTGTGTCATCTTGAAGGAATACTCTAAAAACCAACAAAATTACATTGACATTACACAATTGCACACTTGATTTACATTGGCATTTTGAATTGAAAGTGCTAGAGAATAAGAAAGAGAGGCCATACCATGTTGCTTGAATTCTCCGCTTACGAGCGTCCCCTCCAACGGCAAGTGTTTCAATGTGGTTGAGTGACCTCTTACGCTCGGTACCTCCAATAGGAATGCTTTTCATGTGGGAGATGGTCTGTGTACTGGTGGCCTACTTTGTGTGCTAACCCATCGAGCCACAACACATGGTGTGCGCGCAGAGGGGAGGGAGGACGTTAATCGAGCTCGCAAGGGGGAGTTGGTGCAACCAAGTCTTGCAGATTGCGCTGCATATTTGAAGATGCATGGACTCCTCTATAATGCTGCTTCTCTCTGCTAAAGAAGGTTTGGATGGCCTGAGAGAAGCACACGAGGAAAGGACTCATGATAACTACATGTATGAGGCCTTGTACGTGCCCCCCATTACACACTAGAGTGGGAAGGGGGTCCCCCACTACATGTGTGAAGTAATGAGATCTGTGCCAATTACACACTAACGGTGCTCAAGAGAAAACTAAGCGTTTTCTTACCCCTTCCCCACTAGGGAGGACAAAGCGTTTTCTTACCCCTTCCCCACTAGGGAGGACAAAGCGTGTGGTTGTTAACTGGTTTCAATTTTTGGCTTCAAAAACTAGGTGCATCCAAATTATAAATAACTTAGATTTTTCCTTTTTTGATTGGTGGGAATGTGTGGTGGCCTTTTCTTTACAATATGAGAGAATATATGTCTTATACGATGAGAAAAATGGTTATGGTTATAAACCTATAAGCACAACTTTTATATGAATTAATTTTTTTCCTGCCTTGTTCATCAATTTTTATATGAACTAGTGCCATGGCCCCCATCTCCGACAGGCAAGACAACTTTGCATACAAAAAAAGCTACATCAACATCTGTCACACATGGATACTCACATTGGAATCAGTGAATTGAATGAGACATGTATGGAGTAGCACACTTGCACATCGAGTGTAGTCTCAAGCACAACCCTTGCCTAGTAATATCATCATGAATTAGTTCCCCTTTTTAGCCACTTTTGTGCTACCACAAGCTTTCAAAATGCAAGCAAACTTCACTCCACACAAAGAGAGGACCTCACCTTACATCCGTTTTCAGAAAAGTTGAGTACATTATAGCCCTATTGGGTATAACCTTCAGAAAAGTTGAGTACATTATAGCCCTATTGGGTATAACCTTCAATTTCATTCTAGGAAACACTCATGCTTTTGAGAGAGGATTGCACTTGGCATATGTATCCATGAGAGCACTGCCAAGCACATTATCATTTTTTAGCAACCCTTGACTTGCAATCTCATCATGAATTTGTTCCCCTTTGTCAACTGCTCTTGTGCACCCATATCCTCTTAAGGATGCAAGAAAAGGTACCACATTTTGAGAAAGGCCCTTGTGCTGAATACATTGAGAGCCCCACTCGACACACACATGGAGCTCCCATCACATTTTCTTTTGAAACCCCTTGTCTACCAATCTCTATTATAAATTGTAAATGACTTCTATTAATTGATCCAATTCCGATCCTCCTTGTTGTAGGTATTGTTGAGACACACTTGAAGACATAGAAGAGTTGGCCAAAAAACCTCACAACCTATAGGTGTTTAAAGCTTTTCCCTCTACTAATCTGGCCACCCAAGGCTTGCATCAAAAGGCTTGCATCAAACACCTAATCCATATACATTGCTCTCTCTCTCTCTCTCTCTCTCTCTCTCTCTCTCTCTCTCTCTCTCTCTCTCTCTCTCTCTCTCACACACACACACACACACACACACCCATAGATACATTGCACTTTGACGGAGATACATCTCTCTCTCTCTCTCTCTCTCTCTCTCTCTCTCTCTCTCTCTCTCTCTCTCTCTCTCTCTCTGTGTGACACACATATATTAGCACCTCTCTCCATCCGTATATTAAAACCTCACATTTTTCTTGATCCATATCTCCATCAACAAATCTCCTTGGTGAGACCTTACACAACCATTAGGTAAAGAGAGGCAGCAATACACAGCCATTAGGTAAAGGCAAGCAACAATATTGTTATCATACGACACCTAGCTTAATGTATAATATATATATGTATATATATATATATATATATAGCATAGTAGGATTACTTCTAATGGATTGATGACTCAATTCTTCACGCAATGGTGGAGTTTTTCCACAACATGGGAAAAAATTAGAGTTTACTTTTGATAAGGAATTTTTGCCTTCTCAACTAGAAAAGCTATCTTGATTCTCCATTTCTCAACTAGAAAATCTATCTTGATTCTCCATTTCTTGGGTGGAAGTTATAATGTTTATTTCAAAGGAAATTATTTAAACACACAATGTCACCAAACAGCTGCTCTGCTCTGCTGATAAACACGGTGATTTTTTGAAGCTTGCATTAAGAAAAGTTTAACTCAAATAATAATAATGGTGTGATGTAGGTTTGGACCTTACTACTACGATGATGTAGCAACAAACTAAACATTGACATAGAAATTAGAGGCACTTTAGAGTGGATATTGGGTAGAATAGCATAACTTTAGGAAGTACTCTGAGATGTTGGCTGATGCAATTCTGCCGAAGAAGTTGCCCAAGTTGAAGAGGGAGGTGAAGAGGGTTACTGTGCTGAAGCTGAAGGAGTACCCCACTTGCCCCAAGTTGTTGTGCTGAAGGCCATCCGCAAGCCAGTCCCATAGAAGAGGGCAAAGTAGAGCACATAGAAATGCCAAGTCTTAAAGAGAGAGAGGGTTGAAAAAAATATTTTTTTAGAGCAATGATTATGAGGATAAAAGGTGTGGCTATGAGCTAAGAGTGATGTGAATTACGCTGAGAATGATGTGCTAAAGGCCTCCCCCTTTCTCATGAGTCATCATCATGATCATTTGCGCATACTCCAAATATATATTCTTTGTGGTCTTTTGGCCTGCCAAAGGGAAGGGCATAGCATTGGGGCATATTTTTTTCTCTTATGAAAAGTTTAATGATGGGAGGGTAAGGGTTATCATGGAGTGTACATGTGGCATTTAATAATTCGTTTGGCAATATTAGGGTTCATTATAAAAGAAGGGAAAGCCACTCATTTTTTCCTTGGGCATAGCATTGGGGCATATTTTTTTCTCTTATGAAAAGTTTAATGATGGGAGGGTAAGGGTTATCATGGAGTGTACATGTGGCATTTAATAATTCGTTTGGCAATATTAGGGTTCATTATAAAAGAAGGGAAAGCCACTCATTTTTTCCTTGGGCTGCGGCGCCGTTGATGATGCTCCCTGGGCCTTTTCATGATGCTAAGGATGCCTCATTCACTGCTGTGATTCTAAGGGTTTGTCTTTTGTTATTTGTGATTAATGTCAAACGTTTCATGGTAGCATGCACTAATCAATGATTGAAATGGCTAGTTCGAAAGCGCACATTTTTTCTTTTTTTATTTTACAGAGTGCATAGTGCAAGAATGATTAGTTTTTGTTGCATGCAAGTTGTTAGTGATGCGAAAGAAATGGGCGAAATGATGCCTTAGATCCGATTCCTGTTTTAATAGACAACGAACGTTGTTAATTTTCAGGCGTGTTAAGGGTTTTTCTTTTGTTATTTGTGATTAATTAGTGCTGCCAAATAAATGGGAGAAATGATGGCTTAGATCCGATTCCTGTTTTAATATACAGCACGCGTTGTTAATTTTCAGGCGTGTTCAGGGTTTGTCTTTTGTTATTTGTGATTAATGGAAAACGTTTCATGGTGTTGAAAGCATGCACTAATCAATGATTGAAATCACTTGTTCCAAAGCGCACTTTTTTTCTTTTTTTACAGAGTGCAAGAACAATTAGTTTTTGCATGCAAGTTGTTAGTGCTGCCAAAGAAATGGGCGAAATGATGGCTTAGATACGATTGCTGTTCAAGAAATATTTTTTCCCTTAAGAAATATTTTTTTTCCTTTTAGAGGTATTTTTTTCCTCTTATATCCTTCTATGATTTTGATTTTTTTAATTTTTTTTTCTAGAATGATGCTCGTTTAATATTTTGTGCTGTTTTTTGAATTTTTGTGGTATACATTTTTTAATGAATATGTGACTTCTGTCGCTCTCATTATTTTATTTATTTTCATGATTTTGTTTCTTGTTTTATTTCCAAAATGCTTTGGTATTTAACTCTTTGATTATAGACTTAAGAGGTTTATATTTTTGATTTGATAATTGATTTTTGAATAGTTTATAACAAGTATCGCTTTTATTATTATTTTTTAATTCTATTTTTGAATTTTTTTTCTTTGATTATTTTATTATTATTTATTTAATATAAATTCTTTGATATATTGAAACTATTTTTTTAATATATATATATATATATATATATATATATTTTCCCAAAATGCTTAAATATGTATGGATTTTTTTCCATTTTCCAGAATACTTTGTTATTATATGTATAGCGCTTCTTTTTTTTCCCTATATATGTTTGATTTGTTTAGTCGTCTCTTGAACGTTTGTTTTTATTTTTTATTTCACTTCCTTTTTTATTATTTTCAATTATAGTAAATAAATAAAAATAAAAAAACCATATAATTTTATACTTAGTTGTGAAGCTGAATAAAACTATATAAGGTATAAGAGGGTTAATAAAAACGTCATGCGTTCTTGAGTATTGCTTTTAGACAGTCCTCTACAAAACTAGAAAGTGCTGTTTTTTTTCCCTACTCTGTAGATTTCTTGCTTTTCTGCTGGTTCCCTGGCTCTGCTATTTTTCCCTAGCTCTGCAGATTTCTCCTTCTACAAACCCACTTATTTCCTGCATAGCTGAGAGCTTGTCTTCTCGTCAAGTGGTATAGTTTAACTATGGACTAACTATGGACTCATTAATGGAACATGACCAAGGCAATTGTCTTCTCTTGAGTTGAAAAGAAATCTATGACCGAAATCTTATATCTTATACCTTACTCTTATAATATTTATGAATAGACAATGTTGCTGATGCAGGATCATCTAGCTTTGATAACTGTGAGCCGTTTAAGTCTCCACAAGAACTTTTTCCTAGTGGCTCCTTTCAAGTGGGGGCATCGGCTTCTGCGCTACCTGGGCCATCCGAGCTTCGTGGCTTTGAAGATGCTGCCCTTCACCCCCCTTGCTATTGAGACACCAACTCATGTGGGTTTTCCTTCCCATTTATATGATCAAAAGCAAAGTGGTGGATGAGGGAAAAGTGTCTGTAGCTAGAAATCTCTTTCCAGATAACAAAAAGAGAGGTGCTGTCCTTACTCGTTTTCTTTTAAGATTGTTTGTGTCATCTGTTTTAAGTGGTGTTTTAAATCAAAATCTTGTTTGTGCCAGCTTTGTCGATGCTTCAATCACCTTCAAAAAAGCAGGCTATCATTGAATTTAGGGGAAATCTCTCGTCCTATACTCCTCCTCTATTATATATATATCTCAAGTTACCAATACTAAAGTCCACTTTGCATTAGAGGGAAAGGTGCTAAACAAGTATGGTACTTACAAGAGCACTCAGGATTTTAGAAAATACTTAAAAGCTAATCTTGTTAATAGGGAGAGTTTCCAAACCATAACACTTGTAGTAGGAGATCCTTACATAAAAAAGTATGTAGACAAAATAGAGCTTGAAACTTTTATAAGGGTAGAGGGAAGTGTAGTTGTGCCAAAAACTTCTGGTTATGGAGGCTTCGCAAGCTTTTCTTTGCATGTTGATACTACTACGTCTATTATTAAAGCGGAGCCATTTTATGTCAACCTAGTTTTTATGCCTGAAACTTCTATTCAGAATTTTTTGGCTAGATACTTTAGTTATCCCTCTATAAAAGGAACCTTGTCTTTTGTTGTTCTTCAAGTGGATAGTGTGAAAAGGAATGCAGGAAATGCCTTTGATCAATTGATGGTAGTGGATGGACCTGCCTTGACTGATCGTGCCACGATATGATGCTTGTTTTAAAAGGAATGTATGTGGCTGTATTTTCGACCTTTTAACTCATTCCTTATTGCAGTCATATCATGCCACGATATGATGCTTGTTTTAAAAGGAATGTATGTGGCTATATTTTCGACCTTTTAACTCATTTCTTATTGCAGTTAAGCTTCATAAATGGTCGTAAGGCACTTTTCCATCAACATGTCGGTGAATTTGAGGTTGGAAATGTTGTTATATATGTTGCGCACAATGTGGGCATATGGAAAGAGAAGTCAAATACAATATTAGTATTAGATATCACTATTCTCACTCTTGTTTTTGGTGAGCGACAAAAGCTTGCCCTTCATAATGCATTTCAAGCCCAAATACATGAAATGGGCTATGGTCAAGAGGTAAAGAGAATGCATGGTTCTTTAATGTATGATCTTTTTGCTTTCTCTCAAACCAAGTGTTTTGTAGGTGGTTGGAATTTTTTCTGATACCAACTTCAATGATGCTTTGTGGCAAAGAAGTGTTCTCTTTGCAAAGATACGAAAATTAACCAAATTCCAGAAGGGGGCTACTGTTTTTCTTGTGGAAAAGCGGTTGACATTTTAATGGTCCCATGTATTGAAGGCTTGATTACTCAAGAGCATAGTGCAGTTCTCACAGCTGTCAAGTGTGTTTCCGCGATTGTTGACCAAGTGCTGCAATTTGAGGATACTTTCCTCAACCTCTATAATAAAAATCATGTTCTTCTAAGAGTGGCTCTTTTAGAAGTTGAAGTTTTTGGGAAATTTTTTATAGATAGCAAGGCGCAGGTTGTATCTTTTGTTCATGCTCAAAGTAGTTAACTTTTGTGCAGAAAAAAACAGTTTTTTTGCTCTTGTGGCTCTAGCTCTACCCTTTTGCAGTCATATAAGTGCTCCAAGAAACCTGTGTCCATACTTTTGGCCCAAAACTTTTGCTTATTTAGCCAATCTTCATTGATAAGCTATTCAAAAAAGCTTTTCTTGATTTTTAACCAAATTTAATTTTGTTGATAATGGATGCTTTGATTGAAAATGATGTGTTTCTTCGTAAATTGTCTCTTGATGATACCTTCCATTCATTACGCATCCTTGGAACTTGGATGTTGTTATTACTATTCACTACATGGTCAAATCATCTTTGAGTCTTGATCAATTTAGAAAATGGGTGCTTGGAATTTTTTGCCAAGCTATTTTCACGAATCAGCATGATGTCTTGCTGCCATGTAAGTCCATTATCGATAGTCTTAGGCAAAATGTAAGCTGTAGTGATATTGAGGCACTCATTGAAACCTCCTTCACTTCAATTGCAATTACAATGACTCTAATTGACATGTGTGCTCGTGAGCTTAATGTTTGTATTGAGGTGTCTCTTTACATGTCTCGAAATGATAAACCTAAAGTAATTGTCTTTGGTTCAAAAAGGGACAATTCCTCTCATAATTTAAGCGTGCTTGACATGGGTGGCTCTTGCTCGTGGTGGGAAGGGAAAAACTCAAGAGATCGATATGGAGTGAAAGTGAAATAAAGAAGCTTGATGAAATTGTTTAAGAAATGGTTGCACTCAATGTTGTTGACATCACCAAACAATTCATGTTATTGTGTCCTTCATTGCATCCATTGCATTCTATTGTGCAAAAAATCTATAATGTCAAGGCAAAACACTTGGAAACTGCACCATTGCAAACAAGTATAAAAGTAAAAAGCAAAAAAACTCCCTTAGAAAAGTATAGTTTAACCATTAGTGATACACCAAAGCATCCATGTGCATGATGTCATAGACTCATGTTTTCAATGCAACTTGTCAAGCCACCAAAAGATTGTGAGCATTTATGTGAATCACCAACTTTGAAAGTGTGCAACACATGCTTGGTCGCTCTACGAAAGCGGGTGCCTCCCGACCTTGCGAGATTGGCAGCTCAAGGTTTTAATGTGCCGATTCCTAGTGTTCAAAGCATAAATTCAATTGAGGCACGCTTGGTCTCCATTTGTATAGCATTTGCTCAAGTTTGGGAGCTAGTTTTTGATGGTCAACTAGGCTTTAGAGGCACCATTGCCAATGTGGAGCGAGCTCAACTTGTCTTGCCAAAACAAAGAGGGCTCTGTTCTAGTAGGCATCAAACAAAAATTAAGCTATAACACTCTTATATGGTGGGTGTTGTGAGACCATTGAAAACAATGCAAGCTTTAAAAGACTTGTTGTCCACTACATTATATATTGCAAATCAAGTGTCCATACATCCTTCTTGGAGTTGTCATATGTCATCTCTACAACAAGGTAATATTGACCACTCCCACAATGAAGACTTCACTATGGAGGATGATAGTGAAGAGCCTTTTTCAAACTACCTTGTTCATGGTTTGTACTCTTCGCAAAACAAGTTGTTAATCACAACGATTCAATCATTCATGCTGCACCATCCGAAGGCTTCTCCCCTTTAAGCATGTTCAAAGATGAATTTTTTGAGGAATTGTGTTTCCCACAATTGTTTTTTGGCGAACCAAGAAAGTACCACCTATACAAGCAAAAACCAAATACTAGACCATGGCAAAATGGGAACTCATGCACCAAGATAGACGTTTTGCATTGGCCATTGATAACTTATTCTTCAAAACTATGAAGATTATGGTGAGTAAGGTCATGTCATCAATTTGGGTTAGGAAAGGCACGTTAAAACACGGTCGCTTGACTGCTAGAGAAGTGCAGCTAGACACTAACATTGAAATAATCTTGCACTACTCAAAGGTTGGTTATAGAGACTTTGAAGCATTGCGCACATCTCCGGACTATAAGGAAAAGCTCAAAAAAACTCTTTTCACACAATGATCGGGCAATTAGGGGCACCTACTTTCTTTGTCACTTTCGCTGCAGCTGAGAGACTATGGAGGCATCTGATTAAGTGTCTGCAATTGCTGAATCCAACCTTGCAAGGTCCTGAAGAGAATACCCCTGCATTTGAGTGTCGCCTCATTTGCTCTCCGACCCCGTTACTTGTGCACGTTACTATGTTCATCGTTTTGAAGCTATAAGAGCGCTCTTTTGCAAATGCTAGCATACTTGACCCACTCCAAGACTACTTCTTTGTCACTGAGTTTCAGAACCGTGGCAGCCAGTATGACCATGGTGGATTGAAAATGCACCAACCTTGGACAAGAACACAGATGAAAATATTGTCGCATTCATTGACAAATATATCAGCACAAAATCAGAAGATTTGGAGGAGTCCTTTCGACTCACACAAATTCACCAGCATAAGAAAAAATGCAAGAACAAAGGCAATGGATGTAGATTTGGCTTTCCTAGGCCTCCAATGTCTTCAACAATGTTGTTACGTCCATTTCCAAGGGAATTAAATCACCTTCAACCTTCAAAGGACGACTTGTTTCAAACTACAGGCCGCAGCTTTATTTTCTAACCCCGTATCCACTCAATATCTTTGAAGCGCCGACCTTTGTGAAAGCTTTGTAAATGGAATGATATTTCAAAATTAAATCAAACCCAAAAAAAAGTAGTGAAAAATCCTTATCATCACCCCCAAAATGCATAATCTGAAAGAAGCAAGGGCAACAAAGCTTACTGTGTGTACTTGAAGAGGCTGCGTAGCTTTCATCGTGAGGGAAAATAGGTAGTCTCGGCCTACAGTATTTGCTGAGCCCTTGATCATAAGGTTGCGAGAAAATAAATTGCGCCTGTTAGCACCTCTCTTTTTCCGTGAGTGTCTCTCTCATTCTCTCTCTCACACACACGCGACACGAAACACACACACGCGCGACACGAAACACACACTCTCTCTCTCTACCATGTGCACTCTCTCCTTCATTGCCCCCAACTTCTTAACCATGCTCTTCGTCTTCTACTACCCCCAACTTCTCAGCCATGCTCTCCCTCTTCTGCTACACTGAGATGAAGCGCACGGTGAACTGGTTGGCCATCGGTGAACTGACCTTTGACAGTACAATCCACTAATCTCATAGTGATTTGCTGAAATCATTATCATCATTTATCATTACAGGGACTCGCCCCAATCATCCACATTGTGGTTTCGCTCAGCTTATTACATTTCAATCAATTTTCAGGGATCATCATTTTTCAATCAGAATCCAAATCAATTCATCAGTTCCCAAACAGAATTAAAAATCATATCAACCACATTCGAATTCATCAACTGGATAACATTAATGCTTATAATTTCAAGTCTTAGATTTACTCGTATATACTGCCGGTAAAGAGCTGCAGTTATACCCTCGGTCTATACGGATAGTCATGATACTCGAACTATAAGGTAAATACCATCATGTCTAGGCCTCAAGCAAGTCACGGTTCCATACAATTGCGGTACTTCCAATTGAAGACCCAATTACTAATTTACGAATTTCAATTTGAATAACAATTTGTATGAATTATATCACACAATTACAACCTTATTGTGTGTCTTGATAAACTTTTGACATAATTGGCTCCTCAGTTGATCTTATTGGAGATCTATGACATATGTCTGATAAACAGATTTTTCTTTATCCGATCGTCCGTAAACAATCACTTAAATAAAAAAAACATTTGTATATTTATATACAAGTTGCAATAAGTACATAGAGTGGCTCGGCTCCAAAATTCAAAATCTCCTCGAGAGACGCATAAGACGACGGTACTGGGCCATAGTCATGCCCTGTTACATAATTTCTCTAATTGCGAAGGGAGCTATTATTTTCTCCTTAGGGATAAATCGACTAAAGAGTCTATAAACTCGGCAAGCAAGTCTGAAATTTTGAGGCGTTGAATGATATAGAATGACACCACGCGTCATTTTCAGCTTTATCAAAATCATGGCCAATGAGAGGTTCTGCCTCAGCATTGCATGCCGGTTGCAAGAGGCGTGGATATATAGCCATGCAAACCACTTATGCTGTTGTCTCTCCACTAGGTTAGGAAAATATAATTCCTCGAAATGGCGTGCGAGTCTTGTTCGGCTTGTTCGAGTTGAAGCGGAAGAGATGAGATGCTCGAAGGTAAATGCAATCATATCTTGAGACTGGGTGAGGTCGCGAATACCAGATAAATGGGGAACTTCCATCTATAAAAACAATTTCTTTGATTAAAATTTCTTCATTAAAGAAACTTACGGAATGAAAATACATTATGAAAATGCTGTTTCTGAATTCTTATTACCAATTTCAGATAAGAATTTAATTATCCTTATTAACTTTCAAATTGGCTCTGATACCAACTGTAAGATCCCTGTCCCCACTGCGCAACGGATTCGGGGTACTAGCAGCGGAAGCAGCACTTCTTGCACGGGGCAAGGTCCCACACTCGGGGCCTCGTCCACGGATATCCGGACAAGAGACTAATCCGTCGGTTTTTCCAAAACCGAACCCGGAAAAACTTCCCTTACCCGGAAAGCACGGGCGATCCCACTAGGATAACTTTTTACTCTAACATAGTTAAGATCATTACTGATCACGCTGATTCGACTGCACCTATAAAGATACTCGGTCGGATCAAGGAAGAAACTTGCACTTGGATCATTGGGATCAACGCTTTTTTCCCCATCAAGAGGCACAGCCGTTGATTCCTATCCATAGAACAATTACTATCCGGATTTACTTTATCTATCGTAATAACAGAAATTGAGTCTCGATTTACGGATCCATCAGTCCAGCCTAACCCCATCTGATCCCATGGGTTAGCCAACCGCCCAACCACTGTAGTGATGGGATCTAATTTGGAATTTGGTTAGGTTTTGTCCCGGGTACCAAGGAAAAGAGTTCCAAGGCCCCCTAGGCAGAAGTTCATGCAAACATAAAACTAGTCACACCACTTACACACCCAATATGAAATTACCTTTTTCTCAGCATCAACTAGCTTTAAAACACTCCTTTAATAAAACCATTATGTCACTGATGACAATCCTCAAAGTCTCTGGTTGAATCCTTATTTCTAGTCACTTATGGCATCATTGGCAACTAGAACGCTCACCACCTGTTCTCTCAGGGGCCTTTTCCATAGTTCCTAGCTCATAGTAACCGGCAATATATTCATATAACAGAATGGAATCTCTGTGGAAGATCAGCAAGATCAACCCACAGATCCATATAAAAGAGCCATGGACTCATCCGTTGAGGACCGGCAAGGTCAATCAACCAGATCCATGCCCGGTTTCAGAAAACAACTCTTATTCCTTGTTCCAATATCTTCCACGACGCACGTGTGGGTATCTTCGGCGACCCAGAGCCCGAGCACCGTATGGTCAGTATCCTCTAGGATCCTTCGTAGGTGACCTAGCGCTTCACTCATAGGCCGCTTCTTTGATCCCTCAAACACCGTACCGGAAGCTCACCATTTAAATCGAACCGAGGCTGGCCAAGACCTCGGTCGACCTTGCTACGCGAGACGTCCTCCATTGACTCTCCGTCAGCAGTTGCAACTTTATCAAGTCTCCATGACCTTAATCCATAAGATGGTCAAAATGCTTCCCCAGCATTCTTGACATAAAACAGTCATTTACAAACAGTCACAAAATACAATTTCTAAATCGAACTCTCGTCTTTCCACATTATCCCTCCTTAGTCCACATTACTTATTTCGCATTCCATTTAATGTGTACTCATTCTCATCCATTTCCTCATAACGACGACACATTAATTCACATACACATTCACACTCACATCCATACATCCACATCTTCATGCATACATCCATTTTCACATCCTCATTTAAACATCCACATCCCATATCCACATTCATACATACACATCCATACATCCACATCCACATCCACATTCACATTCATACATCCACATCCACATTCCCATTCACATCTACATCCACATCTACATCCACATACATACATACATCCACATCCGTATCTACATCCATACATACATACATCCACATCCATACATACATACATCCACATCCGCATTCCCATTCACAACTATACATCCACACACATACATACATCCACATCTACATCCACATTCACATCTACGCATATACATCTTCATGCATGCATCCATTTTCACATTCATACATCCACACTCCCATCTCCACATTCACACATCCACATACATATATCCATTTTCACATTCCCATTCATATAACCCCATATGCCTTCACATCTAATCTTTTACATCACATCCATTCTTGCTCTATCACAACCCATAAACATCTTATCATATCACATACACTTCTTACCTCATCTCATACACATCTTATCACATCTTAATTCATCTTATCACCTGCTAACGTATTTCATAAGCATCTTATCATCTCTTATCACATCTTATACACCTCTTATACACCTCTTATCACATCCTATCACATCTCATATCTATTTATAGAATACAAGAGAATTCTTATATTTGATATAAGATTTCTTTACACATTTATTTATGTATAAATTCCATTTAAGGAGATTAATACTTTCGAAGTAAAAAATCAATCTTTTATGCATCTTCCTATGCATAAATTTATTTTAAATAAAAATGACACTTTTGAATTAAAATTCAATCTTTTATGCATCTTCCTATGCATAAATTCAATTTAGATGAGAATGACACTTTTGAATCAATCTTTTATGCATCTTCCTATGCATTTGGTAGGAATTACACTTTTAGAATAAAAGAATTTCTCTTATGTATCTAAGTTATGCATAAAATCCATTTATGATGAAAATCACACTTTTAGTATAAAAAGAATATCTTTTATGCATACTTCTATGCATGAAATCCAAATATGATAAAAGTAACACTTTTATAATAAAATAATCATCTCTTATGCATACTTCTATGCATGAAATTCAATTATGCTAAAAGTAAAATAATCATCTTTTATGCATGCCTCTATGCATGAAAATCAATTATGCTAAAAGTAACACTTTTATAATAAAATATTCATCTTTTATGCATGCCTCTATGCATGAAAATCAATTATGCTAAAAGTAACACTTTTGTAATAAAATAATCATCTTTTATGCATAATTCTATGCATGAAATTCAATTATGCTAAAAGTAACACTTTTATAATAAAATAATCATCTTTTGTGCATACCTCTATGCATGAAATTCAATTATGCTAAAAGTAACACTTTTATAATAAAATATTCATCTTTTATGCATGCCTCTATGCATGAAATTCAATTATGCTAAAAGTAACTCTTTTATAATAAAATAATCATCTTTTATGCATACATCTATGCATGAAATTCAATTATGCTAAAAGTAACACTTTTGTAATAAAATAATCATCTTTTATGCATACCTCTATGCATGAAATTCAATTATGCTAAAAGTAACACTTTTGTAATAAAATAATCATCTTTTATGCATACATCTATGCATGAAATTCAATTATGCTAAAAGTAACACTTTTATAATAAAATAATCATCTTTATGCATGAAATTTAATTATGCTAAAAGTAACACTTTTATAATAAAATAATCAACTCTTATGCATACTTCTATGCATTGAATTCAATTATGCTAAAAGTAACACTTTTATAATAAAAAAATCATCTTTTATGCATACCTCTATGCATGAAATTCAATTACGCTAAAAGTAACACTTTTATAATAAAATATTCATCTTTTATGCATGCCTCTATGCATGAAGTTCAATTATGCTAAAAGTAACTCTTTTATTAAAAAAAAGAATTTTCTTTTACTAGTTTCTAAAATTTTTGCCATAACCTCCTTTGTATGGCTGACCATTTTTCATATTTCTACATCTTTGAAACTAATTAAAAGTACACCAATATTGAAATTATCCTAAAGTAAATATTTTTTTTCACTTAATTGAGATAAACATTATAAAAATTTGACATTAATCACTTAACCATTCACCTAGGATAGAGAATGGTTGGTTTTGTTAGAGAAGAGAGAGGAATGCCTTTTGTAATGAGGCCTAACATTATAGAGAAGACATAAAGCATAAAAACCATTTTAAAACCATAAAAATCCATAAAATAATTGAAAGAAGAACCACCAACTTACTAATGACTTTGATAGCTTTCCTTTGGCTTGATGGTTTGAGGGTTCAACTCTTGTTTGAACAAGAGTGGGCACCAATCTTTGGAAGAGGGAACTGTCAAAAACTAATGAATTATTAACAAATTCATAGTTCTTGGCTTGGGTGGAGTAGAGTAACAATGCATTAGAAATTGTTGAGTTTTAACAAAGGGGAAGGCCTCTATTTATAGGAAAAAGTGAGCTCCTAACCAAACAAACTGATTCTAGAATTTTCCAACTCAGTTTGGTCAATTTTTGACCATTTTTAGGTCAGTTGAGCTAACTTTTTGCAACTAGACTTGAATTAGGAGAGAGGAGAGATGAAATATCTCAATTTTTATGAGTTTAAAACTCATTCAAGCATGTGAAATATGCACCTCCTTTAATGGACTCCCCTTCCTTACATATGTGTCAAAATGGAATCATTATACCCAAAATATCTCATATTTTTAATATTGCTCATAGTTTTTTACTACTAATAAACCTTGTACATTTTCAACTCTTCATCTTATGTGAGCATTTACTCATTTTTGGATACCCAAAATATCTCATATTTTTAATATTGCTCATAGTTTTTTACTAATAAATCTTGTACATTTTCAACTCTTCATCTTATGTGAGCATTTACTCATTTTTGGGTATCTTCTTTTACAAATTGGATTTATCTCCTCCCTACACATGGATTGATGCTATTGGCCCATAGGAACCTTAATTGGACCATAATCTAGAAATTTCTGAAAATCTAGACCCTTAGGCTAAGGTCCTTTATACCCATTTCCAATAAATTCCAATTGCACATTGGAAAGTTCTTTTTGAATTTCTGTTTCAGGGGAATTCATTTTAATAATATGAGAAATTTTTCTATCTAAAAATATTCAAAATCTGAATATTCTTTCTCTAGAATATTTTCTCTCTCTATGTCAAAATAGGCAGAGACAAGATCTTTTATATTTCTGAAGAGGGGATTGATTACAGGGGAAGATGCTGGACATCTTGAGAGGCTGGGGAGGAGTCTTACACTAGAGATCAAGGTACATGGTATTTAGAAATAGAAATCATGGGCAACAATAAGAAGGATCTAATGCTGGAAAAATAGGTGGAAGAGGTCAAGGTGCAAGAAATTCAAAAATAGGAATCATGGGTAATAATAAGAAGAATCTAATGCTACACAAATACCTAGAAGAGGTCAAGGTGTACGCCATTTAGAAATAGGAATCATGGGCAACAACAAGAAGAATCTAATGCTGCACTACGTGGAAGAGGTCAAGGTGCATGCCATTTTAGAAAAAGGAACAATGGGCATAACTATTTCAACATATTTTAGGATAAAAACATAAAAACAACCAACTCCTAGTTAAAAAAACATACTATAAACCTACTATAGGGCTTGTGTTTTGGAATTAGGTATGATGCAATCAAATTTCTTTATACATATATACATGCTAAATAAGAACTTACATTATCATAGTTGCACCAAAACTAAACTTATTATGGGATACAGAGCTAGAAAACATGATATGTTTCTAGAATCAAAATCTAAAAAAACCACTTCCTAATAAAAACATGTTATAAACTTATTATTTGGCTTGTGCATTGATATTTGGTTACTAGGAGATGAAATCAAATTTATTTGTTCATATACACATGCTGAATAAGAACTTCTATAGTTATAGTTACACCAATGTTTTATCATCTAAACTCTAATATTCTACCTTTTCAATGTTTGCACAAATCACGTGTCTTTTATCCTTACTCTGAAAGAGTCTCATGTGCCGGCTACATCAACATACTCATAAGAACTTGTTGTAATGCTCTCAAATCCACTGCCCCTCATCATCTCTCCTATTTAGAACCTCCACAATGTGGATACAACTCTTCATTTTCCTTCTTTGTGACTTTTATTAACCAAGTTCTATATCGACATAAGCTACAAGATTAATCAACATTGAAAGAACATAATGAGAAAAATAAGACTAACAATTTTGCAAGCATAAACCAAATTAACAAGAGAATTGAACTTTCCTATTACCTTTTTTCTTCCCAATAATCGCCAAGTAGTTTCAAAATCAACAATACTCTAAGCTTTAAAACCTACACACAAAAAAGAAACAAATAATAAATATCAACCATATAAAAAATGGCCTAAAACACAAGATTAACAAAATATTGAAAAAGAAAAGATTAAAAACTTAAGACTCATAAACTTTCAATAATAGGAGAACTTAAGACTCATAAACTTTCAAAAATAGGAGAACTGCTTATTACCTTTTGCTTTCCCAAACCAGTTTTAAAACCAACAAAACACAAAGCTTTAAAACCTATAAAGCAACTTCTTACTCTTGCCTTGTGTGTGAGTGTGTGAGTGATTCTTATGCATTGTGCCTCATCTTATGGGCCATTGTTTGTGATAGGGAGTGAGAGAGAGTGATTTATGCCTATGGAGATTGATAAATCACAGTGAATGACACACTTATAGAGGTGAAGCAAAGGACATGGCAACCAACAAACATGTGTAGTACTTGAGAGTTCTACTCATCACTCACAATACAGGATTCAAATAAGTTCCCAATGATAGTTACCACTTTGCTTGCACTTGCATGGGTTAGGATATAATTATGTTTGCTCTTACAAACTTATCTTTATGTGGATCAACCAAGCAAGGCCAAGAGGAGGAGGATAAATATTTGTTTCTTTAAGATGCAAGTATCCGTGCATAATAGCTAAGAAAAAGAGACATATTATCCAAGTGAATTTTCCCTTATATTTATATTTTTGAATTGAAATAAGGAGCTCAATTTATAAGAGGAGGTTATGTGATCACTACATCATAAGCATAGTTAAAAAGAAGAAAAAACAATGCATCTAATCTATTAGTGTTGACCACTAGTGATTGTTTTAAGGGGTGGTGGAGCATGATTTGTTTAATACTGATTATCCACCTATATGAAAGCATAATTATATTATTTATATAAATATAAATTATATATATATATATATTTCTAAAGTGATATGTTTACAAAAACACACGTTTTCTTTCAAGGACAAACACTTTCATTGGTCTTATAGTTCTTGGAGAGGAAGTGTGCCAATTCTCCACGTATATGAAAGCATAATCATATTATTTATATAAATATAAATTATATATATATATGAACACACAAAAACACACACACATACATACATATGTATGTACATTTATGTACACACACACACACACGCACACACGCACACATGCACGCACGCACACATGCACATGCACATGCACATGCACACGTACACGTACACGCACACGCACATGCACACGCGCATGCACACGCACACACACATGCACACGCACACGCACATGCACACGCACACACAATGTATGTATATATATGTATATCTATATGTATACATATGCACACACACACATGCATACATATGTATGTATGTATGTATATGTAGAATCTCATGAGTTTCATCAAATTTCTTGCTCAAGATTCACATACATGATCCCTATCATCTAGCCAACACTTAGTAGTGATTTTTGGGCATCATTAGTAAGGATTTCAAGCAAGGGAAAGGCAGTAGGAGGGTGGCAGAATTTTTTGTTGCGAGTTGCCATTTTCATGAAAGAGGCCTCCATGGCATGGAAATCACAAGTTCATATGCTCCATTTTGGTTAGCCAAGGTGTCTTCTACAATATTCAAGCATTTAAAGCTTTGTTTCATGAATAATGAAGGCCATGGACTCTACAAAGCTGCAAATCTTCTCCACGTTTTTCATCATGTGAGGGGCATTTCTACACCAACACTCAAGCTTGAGGCTTCTTGGTAACATTTGAACAATTGCTAAACATTTTCTTTCATCAATTGGTTGATTTCTTGAGTTTCTTGAATCTACTCTAAAGATTTGGGGCCTTTTTCCAAGAAAATGGGCCAATTAATCAACCATTTCTCTCAAGTTTGGACAAATCTTGCTAAGTATCAATCATTTGCATCCTCTTGAGGAGTCTTGTGGTTGATTTTAAGCTTTTGAAAGCATTAATTGCCTTGCTATTGCTTATTGGATGCTTCAAATGCTCAAATTCATGTAAATGGTATGCCAAATATGCAAAATCTTGGCAAAAACCTATGATATGAAGGACGTTAAAGAGCATTAATGGCATGCATCAGGGCAAATGCATTGGGAAATTTGATTCTAATCACTATTGGATGCCATTTTGGATGTGTTGAATCATTGGACATGATTGATGGAGCATGAGTACATACTTGAATGTATGAATAGGTGTAAAAGCATGGGTCATGCTTAAAATAAATTTGTAAGTGATCTCACCACCTATTTGAGATTCATTCACTCTCCACATCACTTTGCATTACACCTTCTATTTCTAGCATACTAGTGATGTGTGAGGGTACCCCAGTATATAGAGGAGAGACCGGGGGGAGCATGTCCTGAACTCACTATGCCGTGAGCACCGTGGGAAAGAGGTACGGTGAGGGATTAGGTACATGGTGGTGAAGAAATGGCCCAAACCTTTGCCCTTGGATTGTAAACTTGGGTAAAGGGGTCGGTAAGCTTCAACGCGCTTCACCGACATACATTCTCAAGGCAACATCAAGGCAAAACATCAAGTCAAATCTTGTGGCAAAATGATGCATGGTTGAGATATTGTTGGACACTTATGCAGTAATTTTGGCATGCAAAAAGGGATTTGAAATGGTTAAATTCACATGCAATTGGATTTGAAATGGTTAAATTCGCATGCACTTGGATTTGATTGGACACGAGAAATTTGGCAATGAATTCATGTGTGTGGTGACACTTGTTTACATTGAGATTTTGCCCCAATTACAAAAGAGATGTTGTCAGATTTTGCTCAGAAATTCATGTGTAGTTGGACAAAAAACCTAATTCAGTCTCATCAGCATTTTGAGCAAGTGACAAGGTCTCTACATCATTGCAAAGTGCTTCTCTAGAGCTTTGAAACAAGCTATTGGGTGCACAAATCGGATGCGAGAAGTGGATTTAATTTAGCGTTTCACGAGATTCATAAAATCCTAATTTAGTCCAAGGGGTTTTGGAGGTTCAAAAAAGTGATTAGATATTCTTACAATACTCCACAAGACCTACCAATTGGCACAAAAAATTTGGAATTAGGTACCGCATGGTTGGTCAACACACATAGTTGACTTTTTCACAAAAGTCAAAACAGAGAACACCTCCACTTTGACTCAAGAAATGGGATTTGATCTAGGGATAGTACCACTCAAGAGCTTTCCAACAAGCTATTGCCAACGAAATTTCAACCCCATTTTAGGGTTTTGGAGCCAAATTACTATTTTCACTAGAGTGTTGTACACAAACCCTAAAATGGAGAATATTAGGGCTATCCAAAAAAAACATTTTCTTGCATATTTGGATACTACGCAACAAGAGCTATCCATAGAGCCCTAGATCACCAATTTTCGATACCATTTGAGCTTTCTACGAGCCATTTTCCATTTTCAGCCCATTATGCCTAGGGCCAAGCGAGCGGTGGAGCTTCAAGAGATAAGAGAAGATAGGGAAATGGTGAATGAGGATGATGTGGAGTTAATTAGTGAAGAGGACATAAATGTACAAGGTGACAACAACAATACAAGTATGATATATAGGACAAATCATGTGCAAATTGGGCCAAATTCTGTAAATGTGGCCAATGCATCCAATCAATTGGGAGGAGCAAATCGACAAGTGATATCCGCTATGACAAATGACATGTCACAAATGATGATGATGATGAGAAGCATGATGGAAACCATGATGCACCCGTTTGTGGAAATCTTGATGCAAGAGATTAGGAGCATTCGTAATGCATGGATGTAGATAAGGGTGGATCATCTCAACATGTTTGTCAAGCTCACGTTGAAGATAAAGAAAATCATCACCCAAGTTTTCATTCTACTTATGGTACTATATGCAACCTGATGTTTTTGTACATATCCAATGAAGCCAAAGGCAAAGGTCATGCATTTCCAAACCCAAGGAATGAAGGCTTAAGATTCCCAAGGAGTGATGCCCATAGTCCATTCAAGGGGAATACTCATCAAGGCGGTGCTTCTTCCAGACCTCATGTTGAGGAAGATCTTGATGAGTTTGAGGATAACAGTGGTCAAATGCCTTCTTCTTCATAAAACATGGATGGAAGAAAGCAATGCGTTAAGTTCTATGGTAGAGCCACTACTAGTGAAGGCAAGATAAGGATGATCAATGTATGTGAATTCTTGGTACCATCTCTTGGTTTACCTCTTGCTTTGAGAGGGGATGCAAGAGATACTATGTACTCTATTTTGAAAGAGATTGGCTCTACTAAGGACAAATGAGGACTTCCATTCACTATCACATTTAGTCATTGCATAGAGTATGACTATGTGGGTCTTTATGCACACATTATGGGTGTTGAAGTGGATGAGACACTTGCTGTAATTTGTGGACAACAAGTAAATGAGGAGATTTCGATGCCGGTTCTTTCTCAACATGTCATCACCAATGTATTTGTGGTGGTCAATGGGAATATACAAGTTGAAAATGAAAATTCTTGGACCACTTTCATTCAGTGCTTTG
Organism: Cibotium barometz; assembly: GCF_041138505.1. Taxonomy (NCBI): domain Eukaryota; kingdom Viridiplantae; phylum Streptophyta; class Polypodiopsida; order Cyatheales; family Cibotiaceae; genus Cibotium; species Cibotium barometz. The sequence continues at coordinate 13,301,027 of NC_141059.1, forward strand.
TGATTGATACATTTTTAGCTTATGATATGATGTCACGAGATCATGAAGACTCACGTGATCATTGAGATGTGCATGAAATTGTTGTTGACACAAGGGATGATGATGACTCATGTATTGATGATACATATGATGACTATGCTTTAGATGATTATGCATTGTGTAATGCATTGAGTGATTCATGGAAGTTCTATGGGAATGCATTGTATCATCCATTCTCGAGTCCGGATTGGATGACATATGATGGTCTATTATTTGACTAGGATCTTGATGCATATGAGAGAGGACTTTCTCATGACGAGATTGTCTATACATGTGTTGTGATGATCATGCATATATGAGTGGTGCACATGTTTGTGGAATGATGATCGTCTTAGGGTGACATATACTACTCCTATTGATCATGGCTACCACATCGATTTTACGCATGCTATACATGTTAACGAGGAAGTATGCATTATTAGCAAACATGCCAATCTTAAGGATGACACCTATGCTTATGGGGATGCTAGTTTATGAGGCATGTGCCTTTACATTTTGTGGAATCTATGGGAATGGAGCATTCACTTTCACATGCATCTTATGTCACTTGAGATGCATGATATATGATTATGTGACACGCCATGGTACACTACAACATGGTGTGGCTATTAGCAAGGATTCCTAATAGATACAAGGATTCGGTGCAATGACCATGGATGATGGAGTTCCTCTTACCGATGTGGTGTTGGATTTTTGTTCCAGATTGTTAGATGCACCATTATGTTTTCCTTTTGATCTTGGAGGTCATATATTTGTTTCATGGTTGGATAGTCTACATTGTGGTTATCCATTTGACCTAGGAGGATTATCTAGCCATATCGCCGACATGGGTGTTCTATATTGTTTGTTTGATCTAGGCAGTTTGAGAGCCATTGCTTTGGATCATTGCTTTGGATTGTACATGGCTTGGATTTACATTTCGTCCAGTTGTATGGATTACCTCATCTTCGGGGCGATACTCATAGATTTTCCATTTGACCCTGAAAGATATCCAACTAGCCTCATCAAACGAGAGGAGTCCTTTATCTTTTCCATTTGACCCCGGAGGTCATGAGACTCATGTATTGGTATTGGCTCTCTAGGATGGTGACATTTGTTTACGTATTGGGCTCCTTGTATATAGCCTTTGTATTTGTTTTGTGCACGACTGCCCTTTGATTTCGAGGACGAAATCATTGTAGAAGGGGATGGTTTGTAATGAAGTAGATTTGGTTGCACATACACATGGGGATGGGGCCTATGCACTTGGGCTTAGGGTCATTTACATGTGCGGTGGACACAAAGTGTAAATAGTAGGCCAAGGGCCAAGCATAAGTTGGAATAGGCAAATGGGGCCAAGAGTAAGTGGGGGACACAGGATTATGGGCCAAAGGCCAAGGAGGGTGGACATTAATAAGTGTATGTGAAAAGGGGGCCATGGTATATAGGCCAATAGGAATTACTAATCATAATTAACTCATACTAATCAAGATTACATCAAGCTCTCATGGCAACCTTGCCCTTCTCTTTGCTCATGGATGGTGCTCCTACACCCATGTTGTCACTCCATGCTTTGAGTGACCAACCCTAGTTTCTTGCATATGAAATTTATTAACGTAGAAGAAATAAATAATACATTTTAAAAATAGATCTCTACTATGTTTGATATAGAAGTCAAGGCTAACTTCATGCAAGAAAGTTGGTCAAGTGCAAGTGACTTGAATGTCAAAGTTGGCACTCATAATCGAATGCATCAATCAAAGATCTAGCTCCATAAATATTTTTTTAAAATTGTATACAAAATTCCTATGGAAGAAGAAAATTAATTTAAGAAAAAATAAAATAAAACGATTACCTTGATGTAATTTGAAGAGTATCTAGATTGTTACTCTTCTATTTCTCAATGTTGTCACCATTTGAAAATTACGATTTCAGGCTAGTATATCCATGTGATGGACTTCTATGTTTTGATGTGATTCGCTCCAGCATATATGGTAAAGCAAAAAACTCAGCCATGACTTTTGCTAAATCACTCTCATGCCTATCTTTTACTAAAGGAAATCAGGAGTATGTGAAGGTGTACAAGTGTGCTAAGGCACTTGTCTGCCAATGGACCATAAAGGGCCTTCCATAGAGAGAGAGAGAGAGGTGCACATAGAGAGAGAGAGAGAGAGAGAGAGAGAGAGAGAGGGTTGTTGTTGCATGCTACTTTTTGGTACAAATGACGTTTAATTTTTCATTAAAAAAAGCTTTCACGTGCATAGGTTGCTAAAAAGTAACATTAACGGTTGGAAAAAATTTAGAGAAATAAAAACTTGTAACATTGCAGTGACTAATTAATGAAATTTCAAATTCTCACTCATTAGTGGCCCCTATTATATATAATACTTATAATTTTTTATACTAGTGTGTGTGTGTGTGTGTGTGTATATGTGTGTGCGTACATACATACATACATACATATATTTATGTATGTATGTTTGTATGTATGTGTATATGTATTTATGATTATAAGTCTTAAGACTTTAGTTTAAGGTGCATTTCACATATAATTAATTAATTTTGATTTATTTTTTTAAGTTAAGGCTATCATGCCTGCCTTTGTTGTAGTATGTATATAGCATTTTTTGAGATTTGGTTGCCTAGCTCTTTTCATGTAGCCTTGACTCTAGTAAATGTTGTATATATTTTATGCAGCCTTGATCTTATAAATATTGTATATATTTCCTTTTTAATAGTTTTTAATTTTTTTGAATGTTTAAATATAGATATTAAAAGGTTTTTTAAGGCATAGTTTTGCATTTTTGAAGGTTTTTTACTTGATTACTTTGTGGAAAAAATTTTGAGTTTTAAATTTTTGTCTAAAGTTTTGAAATCTTCCATGTATAAGGTATTTGTATTTGTTTCTTCCATATATAAGGTATTTTCTATAATAAATGTTTGTATTTGTATTTGTATTTGTATTTGTTGTAATAAATGTTTTTAGTGAACAACTCTCTTCCTATATGGGTGAAGTTGGTCTTCCCAATATTCAACACTTTATACCACCAATGTGTATAGACACAGTAGAAGTGCTTATGTATATTAAAGGAGTGATAAAGTACATGTGCATATCACACACCAATGCAAATAGGGTGTAAACCTTGAAGGTTTGCATGTGATGAATTACTTGCATTTTAGAGGATGATGGATCATGAATCTTTTTGCCATGGGACGTTGTGGCTCCAAATTCAAGCAAGCATAATGTATTTTAAGGTAGATATGTTTGCGCTCATTATAAGGACTAGTCTCCACACCCGTCCTCTGGATAGAAGAGAAAAGGGTACCATAGAGATAGGCCTTATATTTGAAGCCCATTTTGGGCCTCATGGTCTACTTTAAGAACACACTAAACTTGGCTACCTATATATGAACACACCATGCTTGCCATACATATTCACGAAAGGAGCTCCTCAAGCACTTACTTTTCTTTGAAGAAAGCACCAAACTTGGCATACATATACATCTGGCATACATATCCATGAGAGCATTCCAACCCAGTCTAGTGGTGACAAAACTTCTCAAATCTTTAGCAAGAACAATCTTAACATACGTGGTGGTCACAAAACCTATCCACATGAATAAAATAAAGAAGGTTATAAATAGTGTCATATTAGTTGCCTTCTCGCTCTCATTTATGAGTCCATGATAGGATAACACAAAAGGTAGAGTCTAGTCCACAAACCAATGCAAAGCCAATAAAATCCTCTATCATCGACACACAAAAAATGTCAAAAAGAGTGACAAAAAAGTAGATCAGTGCTCTATGTAGAATCATCATCATTGACTTGCACATAAATTGTCTCATAAGTTAATAAGAACCACACAATTTACTTCTCTTTACCTCACTAAACATAATTGATATGGAAAACCAAATCAATAAATTTACATCCCCTTTGGATGACCGCACATAACCAACACTAAACCCATCAAAGATCATTCATCTTTAGATATAGTATTTCTCCTTGAGGTGTTTGTGCTAGAACACCAAACAATTTGCATGCACTTGATATCGTAATACCTCTTTGTAGAGGACATTGGCTATGTAGACTTTGTTTGTACTTTTAATGCTACTTTCGTGGTGCACAATATCTTTTATACACTTTCACTGTTTTGGATGATCTAACATGTGACATAGCAGCATACAATTGTCCATGTGTGAATACTTGTGTGGTTAAATAAAGTCTCAACACACTCAATGTTTGTCCTAGGGAATTATTTATTGACATATCATTTCATAGGAAATTGTCTCCTTCTCATATCAAAAGGCAATTAAAGCATAGATGGTATGAATGTTATCCTAGGAATAAAGACCCTGTCTCTAATGTTTGTATCTGTGAAAATTTTGCTTCTATCACTTTTGAGTAAAATTTCTTGCATATCAGTCTGGTACCATTACAAAGTCTCCACTGAGGTTCCAAGTTATGGAGAAAAATGATAGGAGTATTCATCTTTAGAAGCAAGCGATGAGAGGAGGGTAACCACCACCTATGTTCAAACTATTCAAGTACTCAATTGCATACAATATTCTGTCATGTACAAAAAAGAAAGAACCGAATCTGCACTTACGTATTCTTTTTCAAGTCTAGGTAATACACTCAAGGCTAGTTCATTGATCTCATCAACCTCTTGATTTTGTGGTGCAAGAATAGCATGGTCTTTGAAGAAGCATGCATAGTCCTCCACTCTTTGAAAATCTTTGTACACCCATTCTACCAAACTCTACAGGGAGTTCCCATGAATCAACATTCACTCTGGAATTACCACTCTACCTTGATTGTTTGGAGAGCCATCTCTAATTTGTAAAGTCCATTTGATAAATTCTTGTTTTGTACCATCATAACCAATTTGAATGACTTGAATATTTTGGGTAATATTTAAAACATTCACATATCTCCAAATATATGATTGGCACAATGTTGCATCAATAATATCCTCACATGATCCCTCGTGTGTGTGTGTGGGGGGGGGGTAAGATTTGCCTAAAGTCACCACTAAAGAGTATAATTTTTCCTTCAAACATTCTATCACTTTGTATTATGTCTTTTAATGTCATATCCAATGCTTCATATGCATACCGATGCATCATTGGAGCCTCATCCCAAATGATCAATCTCGCAAGCTTCAGCATCTCAGCCAATGGGCTATTCAATTTAATACGACATGTGCTAGAAACATTGAGAACCAATGGGCTATTCAATTTAATACGACATGTGCTAGAAACATTGAGAACCAATGGGATTTTCTAATGTGAGTGTGCAATTTGTCCATTTGAGAGTAACAATACAACTATTCTAGAAGATGCACATGCCAAAGCAACTTGATTCTCTCCACGTAATCGAGATAGAAGGCATTATAAAGATACGTTTTACTTGATCCACCTGGTCCATCAAGGAAAAGCACCACCATTGTTCAAATAAAAGGCCTCAAGGATAGTATAAAATTCTCTTGATTGACAACTATTAAGACTCCTTTTCATTAAAAGAGCTAAATCAGCCTGTTGTTGGAACAGAATCAAATAGCTTCTCTTCCATCAATAAACCATTGTTGGCTGTAGCAACACTTGATCTATTAGGAAGAGGAAACCCTTCAAAATCATGTAAACATTTTCCATGTTATTGTAAGAGGTCTTGCATGTGTAACAAAGCTTGATTCTTGGCTATAGAATGACAAACATTAACATCCTCACACCTTCTCTGCAAGCCATGAAAAAAATCATTTGAAAGTTCGATAGAGAATTTATTGCAAACTACTCTAAGTTAGTTTTAAAGGAGATATATAAAAATGTGAGATAGAAGTTAGAACTCTATCAATCATTAAGACATATATTTCAGCCCTGTCACTAAACTTCAGCCCTTTAAGACGTTTTTTAGCCACCTTTATTTTGGCCACCCATTTTTTAGAGGTAAAGTATGCATATATGAACATATGCATACATTTACAAATGTTTGCATGGTCAAACATATGCATATAAAAAAACTATGGCTCAAATGATCCTTACGTAGGTGGTGGAGACTGGCATGCCTAAAACCCAACATTTTCTTTTCTCTCTCTCTCTCTCTCTCTCTCTCTCTCTCTCTCTCTCTCTCTCTCTATATATATATATATATATATATATAGAGAGAGAGAGAGAGAGAGAGAGAAAGAGAAAAGAAAATGAGTTTTAAAATTTTCTCTAAAGTTTTGAAATCTTCCATGTATAAGATATTTGTATTTGTATTTGAAATCTTCCACATATATGAGGTATTTGTATTTATTTCTTCCATGTATAAGGTATGTGTATTTGTTTCTTTCATGTAGTATAAGGTATTTGTATTTGTTGTAATAAATGTTTTTAGTGAGCAACTCTCTTCCTATATGGGTGAAGTTGGTTGTCCCAACATTCAACACTATATACTACCAATGTGTAGACAATAGAAGTACTTGTGTATATTAAAGGAGTGACTAAGTACGTGTGCATATATATCGCACACCAATGCAATAGGATCCAATGCAAATAGGGTTTGAACTTTGAAGGTTTGCATGTGATGAAGTACTTGCGTTTTAGAGAATGACGGATCATGAATCTTTTTGCAAACATGGGACCACTGTTTGAAAAAGCCCAAGTTTAGTGTAGTTTGCACAATGTGCGTATTTTAAAAAATACCTTCGAATTTAAAGCTTGAAGGTAAAAATACTATAAGATAAAAACCTTCAAAATTTCAAGATTTTTCTTCATAAATAATTTCCCGTCAAAATTTGAAGATTTTTCTTCATAAATAATTTCACAATTTTTAGATGAAGGTTTTCCACTTTTGGGAAAATAATATTTTTCGAACACTGCGTGAGACCTCGTGGCAGCAAAACATAATGTATGTTAAGGTAAATATGTGCGCGCTCGTTATGAGGCAGGCATCTTCCATGTGAGTCACACAGTGAGTGACACATGCAGGACTGAGATGTTTATGATTGGCCGGACTGCAACCTGACACGATGATGCGATGGTCACTAACGTTTAATCGAGACGTTCTGTGTTCTCTCACGCGACTCAATGCTGCTCGGAGCGGGCCCTTGATACAGGTCTTGTCCTGTGAAAAGTTCCCAAGTGTGGTGTAAGAGGACACACACAGAGAGAGAGAGAGACGGAGACGGAGACGGAGTCGCTTAACGTCGAGTTAGAAGGTTATACACCGGCGGAGAGAGAGAGAGAGGGGGGAGGGATTATGGCCGCTCCACCGGCAACAACGTTACTGTTCTTTCTCTTCTTCATAGTGTTAGCGCCGCATGCAGAAATATGGTGTAGCGGAGGTTCAGCAGTGGAGCCGAGCTTAGCAAGAAACGTTCGTCTGCTTCCCGGCTGCGGGACTGCATCAGCAAGAGAGAACGAAATTGGAGGTACAGAGATCTGTCTATCTATTCGAGAAAATTGTGTGTGTGTTTGTTTTGGGGTTGGGGCGGGGGGCTGTGTCGCGCGCGCGCGTGTCGTGTGTGAGTGTGTGACTCGCCTGGAGGCTGGCATTATTGTTGTCCTTTTTATATGCTTTGCAGGCTCTCTCTTCGACGAGCCCTACAAAGGACGCAAGCCCCACGAGCCTCCTGCCGTTGACCTCTCTCCTCCTCCTCTTTCACAACCGCCACCATGCCCATGGCGTGTGTGCCATGGCAACTAGATTCCACATCTTATATGGCCTCTCCACGACTTCAAAGATATACTCCTCTCATCCTCTCTCTCTCTCTCTCTCTCTCTCTCTCTCTCTCAAACTCATCTCTCTCTCTCAAACTCATCACATCCATTGTGAAGTTGTCTACTCTTTTCTTGTCTTCTTTGTATCTTAGTGGGTTTACACATTATGGGTGCCCTCGACATTTTCGATAAAATTTACCATGTTTCTTAAACATTCAGGGGGAGATCTTGCCCACCCAACTGCGTGGATGGGGAGTCTCCCTCGTCCATCTCCCCGCCCATCCTTATTTCAAGAAAAGGCATGGAATTTTGCTCATATGTGTAAAGCTCCTAATTCTCGTTTTGAAGTTTTCATTCTGATTTTTATCTTATCTTTTATTGTCATCTTTGTACGTTATTCTTGTTTCAAAGTTTTCATGTTTTGAACCCTAGCTCATGTCTTATATTCTAAAGTTCTTTACAAACAACAAAACCTAATTAAATTAGAAGTTTTTACCTTTTGCCGCCTTGCAACTTATTTGTAGAAAAAATGTAAATTGCAATGGTCACGTCATATTGTGTGGGTACATTTTTACACTTAATAAGCATGGAAATTCTACAGTGGTCCTCATCTTCAATTTATAAATAAAGAGAATTTATTTTATGAAAAAGTTGTAATAGAGTAGGAAGTAATAATCTTGCAATTAAGCTTTAAAAGCCGCATTATATAGCAAATGAATAAAGAAAATGAATGTACTACGCAATTGTGTGTGGCCATATAAGAAAAATTATTACCATGCATATTTAGTACTGATCTCCTTGTTTAAATTAAATTTACTTAAATATCATGTATGCATGTTGGGAAAACCAAAATCGAATTGAAAAAAGTAAGATATTTGTTGATAAAAGCTTTAGAAAAGCATTTTCTCAATGCTCCACCCTCACGTTATTTCTGAACGGGTGATAGATGTGCTCTATTTTGTAAGGCACCCTCATGTTATTTTTGCAGGTGACAAATGTGCTTTACTTTGTAAGGCCCCCTTTAAGCTTTTAATAAAGCAGGAAGTAATAATCTTACAATGAAGCATTAAAAACCACATTATATAGTAAAAGAGGTGTAATAAAGCAAGAAGTAATAATCTTACAATTAAGCTTTAAAAACCACATTATATAGTGAATGAATAAAGAGAATCAATTTACTATGCAATTATGGCTATACAAGAAAAAATATTATCATGCATATTGGTATTGATCACCTTGTTTAAATTAAATTTACTTAAATATCATGTATGTGTATTGAGAAAACCAAAATCAAACTAGAAAAAGTAAAATATTTGTTGATAAAAGCTTTGGAAAAGGATTTGCTCAATGCTCCATCCTCATGTTGTTTCTAACGGGTAGATGTGCTCTATTTTCTAAGGTGCTCTCGTGTTGTTTCTGTAGATAACAGATGTGCTCTACTTTGTAAGGCCCCTTTTATGAGAAATAGTCATTTTTGTGAACATTGAGCACCCGAGAACCTAACATTAGTTTAGGCGTTGGATGGTGGCCAAGTGTGGCCAGATGGTCAGGAGACACTTATGTAGACTTGGCACTTTGCCAAGTAGGATGCATGCTTGTGCAGACTAAGTGATTGCATTAGTAATGAGTATTGGAAGACATGTTATTCATGAGTTATTGGCCATTTGAGGATTCAAACGGTCTCAAATGGCCGTGGGAGTTGTGCAAGATCCCTATAAGACTATGTTGTAGTTTAATACGGTTCCAGTCGTTAGATGATATGGTCAGTTGGTCAATTTGGACCACGTCGTGGGTTGGCTGATGTGGTTGATCTACGTCCATACTAATCCTACATGTACTATATATAGACTAGTTTGGTAGCCTTAGCTCATCATCAAATTTATTGTGTTTAAGCACTTTTATTAGAAAGAAATCCTCTATCCACAGTTTGTCTGGATTACAATCAAAGCTCCTTACCTGGAGCACATGAGTGCGTAGACACCATTAGTAGACACCATTACAATCAAAGCTTCTTACCTGGAGCACATGAGTGCGTAGACACCATTACAATCAAAGCTCCTTACCTGTACCACATGAGTGCGTAGACACCATTAGTAGGCCACAATGAGGTCATGACATTGAAAATCGAGCAAATGACACACATGTTGCAACCAAATGTGCTACGATGGTGACCAAAATTTGCAAGAGTGTATATGTGAACCCCACCCACACTCTTGAAAAGTTTGGTCACCATCGGAGTTGGTTGCAATGTGCGTTCTACAAGCTCAATTTGGAGGGAGCTCTCTAAGGCTATGACACATTGAAAACATGATAAATGGCACACACAATGCAACCAAATGTGCTTCGATGGTGAAAAAAATTTACAAGAGTGTATATGTGGACCCAACCCTCACTCTTACAAAGTTTGGTCACCATCAGAGCACATTTGGTTGCAATGTGTGAGGCGCAAGCCCGATTTCAAGTGGGCTCTCTAAGGCCATGACACATTAAAAACATAGCATATGGCATGTACATTGCAACCAAATGTATTCTAATGGTGACCAAACTTTGCAAGAGTGTATTTTTGGACCACATCGTCACTCTTACAAAGTTTAGTCATTCATCACCATTAGAGTACATTTTGTAATGTACAAGACACATGTTCGATTTTGATGGGGCTCTCTAAGGCTATAACACATTGAAAACTAGGTAAATGGCCTGCACATTGCAACCACATGTGCTCCAATGGTGGTGATTAAACTTTGCAAGAGTGTATATGTGGACCCCATCCTCTCTCCTACAAACTTTGGTCACCATAGGAGTACATCTGCTTGCAATGTGTGAGCTGGAGGCTCAATTTTGAGGGGGCTCTCTAACGCCATGACACAATGAAAATAGGAAAAATGGCATGCACATTACCTCCAGATGTGCTCTGATGATGACTAAAATTTGCACAAGAGTGTATATGCGGACCCCACCCTCGCTCTCTTGCAATGGTTGGTTCACCATCGAAGCACATTTGGTTGCAATGTGCGAGCCAAAGGCCTAATTTTGAGGGGGCTCTCTAAGGCCACGACACATTGAAAACGGGAAAAATGGCATGCATATTGCATCCACCCTCACTCTTGCAAAGTTTGGTCACCATCGGAGCACTTTTGGTTGCAATGTGCAAGATGCAGGCCCAGTTTCAAGGGGGCTTTCTAAGGCCATGACACATTGAAAATACTGCAAATGGTATGCACATTGCATCCAAATGTGTTCTGATGGTAACCAAAATTTGCAAGAAAGTATACGTGGACCCTACTCTCACTCTTGCAAAGTTTGGTCACCATCAGAGCATATTTGGTTGCAGTGTATGAGCCATAGGTCCAATTTCGAGGGGGCTTTCTAAGGTAAGGACACATTGAAAACAGGGAAAATAGCATGCACATTGTAGCCAAATGTGCTTGAATGGTGACCAAAATTTGTAAGAGTAAATACATGAATCCCACCCTCACTCTTACAAAGTTTGGTCTCAGGATCTGAGCATGTTTGGTTGCAATATGCGAGCTGCAGGTCCAATTTTAAGGGGGCTCTCTAATGCTATGACACATTGCAAAATATGCGAGCTGCAGGTCCAATTTTAAGGGGGCTCTCTAATGCTATGACACATTGCAAATAGGGAAAATGGCATGCACATTACAACTAAATGTGCTTCGATGGTGACCAAACTTTGCAATAGTGTATATGTGGACCCTACCATCACTCTTGCAAAGTTTGGTCACCATCGGAGCACATTAGATTGTAATGTGAGAGCCAAAGGCTAAATTTCAAGGGGGCTCTCTAAGGCCACGACACATTGAAAATAGGGCAATTGGCCATTCACATTGCAATCAAATGTGCTCCGATGGTGACCAAACTTTCAAAGAGTGTATATGTGTGAACCCCACTCTCTTGCAAAGTTTTGTCACACCATCAAAGCATATTTGGTTGCAAAATGTGCGAACCGCAAGCCCAATTTTGATGAAGGGGCTCTCCAAGGCCATGATACATTGAAAACATGAAAAATGGCATGCATATTGCAACCAACATTTGCAAGAGTGTGTATATGTGGACTCCACCCTCACTCTTGTAAAGTTTTCCACTGGAGTTCATTTGGTTGCAATGTGCGAGCCAATCACCCCAATTTTGAGGGGGCTCTCTAAGGCCACAACACATTGAAAACCAAGGAAATGACCCCAACATCACTCTTGCATTATGTAGGTGCATGTGTGTGCGTGTGCGTGTGAATGTTTGTGTGCATGTGTGCCTTGGACAAAGAGGAAGAGAGAGAGAGATAAATGATACACTTTTAGGTAACAAAAATGGGATGATGTATAAATATAAGAGAATAATACATGGGACAAATCATGAAACTACAACGTAAGGGTGCTAGCCGCGAGCTATTCTAGGCTTAGCCACCAGACAACAGTAAACATATATCATATATTACTACAGAAGTAAGTGCTAACCCAGCTACTATGGGTTTAGCCAGGTTTAGTCACTATCACTATCCAAATCTAGACAATGTGGATCATCTACTATAAACTGACCTCACTCATGGAACCTCTATCACTTGTGAAATAGTAGAGTCCCATCATGCTAGCCCCCACCCTAGGTTCATGCAGCAGTATGCTTGGCCGCACTACCTCAAGATCCCTCTATGCCTTTGTGTCTCATTATGCTCGTAGTCTGGCTTGTCTCTCTAGCCAAAGAGTGAAGTCAACACACACACATCTCCCACTTCACACGTGTAACTTGCTACACATACACAACTCATGATGCCTGTAGTCTAGCTTGTCTCTTCAGTCAAAGAGTGAAGTCAACACACACATACGTGTCTCCCACTTCCATGTAACCTGCTACAGTCATGACTCTTTGTTGATAAGTCTCGGTAGATATACCAGTAGTTCCAATGCTGCCAACATGCTCAAGTGTTGTGTGCTTACTCTCTTCTAGAATAGCTTGTAGTTGCTCAAACTCTATCTCAATCCACTCCAACTCTGGTGGATCCTCAAAGCCCTCCGGGAGGGTCTCAATGCATGACTCACAAGAAATGGCTAGCAAGTCCTCTCGTGTCATGTGAGAAAGTGGCTACCTTGTCTGTGGATAAATCTCCACTGTGCTTGGGAAAAGATTATCAATACCCAAAAATCAATAGGTGACTAGGTGGATGTCATATCTATAGATTGGGAATCTAGCCCATCACACCAACTAAAGGGAGATGCAAGAGAGGTGGAAAAAGTTACCACATCCTAGCATGTATGCACTTATCACATTGAGGGACTGAAAAGATACTAAGGGCTCTCCCTCATGTAGAAATCTACAGGGCATGTGCAACAAATGGTCGTCGTGATAGGATCTCCAATGGAGGCCAAGGATATAAGGTAAGATAAGGGTCACTATGGACTCCTCAACTACAAGCAATTTGTCGAGATTGTTGAAAAAAGTTCTCTGCCCTATGCTCGGCTATGTGGTTCTTGATGAAATCCTCATATAGTCTCTGTGAAAGAAAGGTGCATCTAGATTAGCCTAGGATTATGTTAATTAGCCTAGATTAGGAAAAGTTAGAGAGATTAACACTAAGGAATATGAAAAGTAAGGTGTAATGAGTATCACAAGATGTCAAAGGTCAAAAGGTACAATACTCCTAGAGCACATGCCTTTTATAGTCCCAAGGCCCATGTGCCCTAATCCCACATGTAAATGACCCTAAGCCCATGTGCCTAGGCCCATCCCATGTGCATGTGCATCCTAAGAACACTTTTACAAACCATCCCCTCTTCTAACATGATTTTGTTCTCGAAATCAAAGGGTGGTCGTGCACAAAACAAATACAAAGGTTATATACAATGAACCAAATACATGAACAAGTGTCACCATCACAGAGCACCAATACCAATACATGATTCTCATGACCCCCCTAGAATCAAATGGAAAAGATAAAGGACTCCTGTTGATGATGAGGGTATCTATGCAATTGCCTAGATTGACAGGAAATCCGAGGCATGCAAAGTCCAAGGCCATGGTCCCATGCTAATATGGTGCAAGTGGAAAGGATAAGGGACCATTGCCAATGATGAAACTAGTCGAGTATCCTCCAGGATCAAATGGAAAAGAAACTAGTGTCTCCCTGAAAATGAGGTAATCCACACAAGTGTGACCGCATAGATGGAATGTAAATCCAAACCATGTAGGCTCCAAATCAATGGCTCTCGAATCACCTCGATCGAATGGAAAATGTAGAGAGCCAATGTCAATGTCGGGTCGGCCAATCCTGCTAGAACAAATGGATAGACACCCATGTCGATGACATAAGACAAAGTTATAACTCCGCTTGGGTCAAATGGATATCCAAATTGTAGACATCTAACCATGGAACAAATGTGTGGCCTCTTGGATCAAGAAGGAAGTATCCAAGATCCTCGTCCAAAGTGAAATGTCCACCATAAATATCATCAAATCCATGGTCCAAATAACTACTCAATCTCATTGATCTTCTTAAGGAATTCAAGGATGTTTTTACTTGGAAATAATCAACAAGAAAGGGATTCCCCCTGAAGTCTGCAAGCGTATACTATTCCAATCATGGATGACACACAACTTGTGCGACAAAGATCTTGTCATATGAATCCAAATTATGCCAAATTGGTTAGAGAGGAGATTGATAAGATGATCAATGCGGGTTTTATTCATGAGATAGAACACATTGAGTGGGTTTCACCTATTGTGGTTGTACCTAAAAAGAATGGAAATCTCTAAGTGTGTGCTGACATGAAAAAGGTCAAGCCTACAACGATTAAGGATCGTTATCCTTTGCCATTGTTGAACAAGTATTAGAGCAAGTGGCTAGAAAAGAAGTTTATAGCTTCTTGGATCATGCTTCTAGGGCTATAACCAGGTGCAAATAGATCTTGCCGATCAGCATAAGACATCATTTATCACCCAATGGGGAACTTATGCCTATAAAGTCATGCCTTTTGGTTTGACCAATGCTCCGAAAACATTCCAAAGACTTACGTGTATGGCTTTTAAAGGACTACCTAGAGGAATTTCTTGAAATCTTCATGGATGACCTTGGGGTGCACTCATCTTAGAAGGAGAATTTGAATTGTTTACACAAAGTTCTCCTAAGGTGCAGACTTTATTAAATCTCTCTCAACCCTGAAAAGTGTTAGTTTATGGTCAAACATGGCATAATCCTAGGACATATTGTGTCCAAAGAGAGGGATCTCCACTGACCTAAGCAAGATCAATTACCTCCTCCTACAAATGCCAAAGGAGTACAAAGGTTTATGGTTCATGTTGGCTATTACCGATGATTTATATACATGTATGCTGATATAGCCCGGACCATTGTACAAACTATTGATAATTTTTGACTGGACCGATGAATGCCAAGAATCCTACAAAAAATTGAAGAAGGCGCTTGCGTCAACCCCAATTCTTCGAACTCCTTGTTGTGGTGTGATTTTGGGCATACGATCCTTGCCATGAGTAATGGAAAAGCTCTGGCATTCTTCACACCTCTTGACAAATTCGGAGGCATCACCAAAGTGGGTTGACTACCATAAGCTTGATTGAAGCACTTTTCATGCAGTGGTTTCTGCGACAAAATGTCCATCACCTAGTCCATTATGAGCTTCCTCAAGGATAACTACATAGTCAGACTCTAGCACACATCTACGAAGAACTCCATCCTTGCCTAACCATTGGTAGTCCATTCGTTAAAAAGTGCATAATGTCAACGCTCCATTCAGGAACTATGTCTATTTGAAATAGACATGCATTGGGCAAGTCATTGTCAATACCTACTCGAGGTTCACCATTGGTTACTCTGGATAGATGATCTAGAAGCACATGTGATGATCCTTTCCTCACACTGATAGAGAATTAAAACTCCATGAGGATAAATAGCCACCTAGTGATCCTTCCTGTGGTACAAGGTTTGTTAACCAAATAGAGAAGGGCTTGATCGTTTACAAACAACACAAATTTGTTTGGCAACATATAGTGTCTAAACTTCTTGACTGTATAAACCATACCTAAGCCTTCCCTTTTTGTGGTCATATAGTTTTGTTCAGCCTCATTTAATTGTCTACTTGCAAAGCTTATAGGGAAATCCATTTTGTGTTCACCTGGTTGGGCTGGGGGATGGACTTTGTTCGACCTATTAGTCCTGCTGCAAAATCAGCGCTCGAGCAAGGTACATTATAGTGGCGACATGCTATCCTTCCAAATGGGCAGAGACCCCATTGTGAAAGCTGATGATCGAAGTACTGCTAAATTCTTGTACGAGAATATCATAACAAGATATGGTTGTCCATTGGAACTTGTAAGTGATAGAGGAACTCATTTCATCAATCAGGTGATCACTTTTCTCCTAGCTGAGTTCATGGTTGTTTATAGGAAATCTTCACCATACTATTCTCAAGCCAATGGACAAGCAGAAAGTAATAACAAAACTTTATGCACCATATTGACCAAAATAGTTAATGAACGAAGAAACGATTGGGAACAAAAGCTTCGTGCTGCTCTTTGGGCCTATAGAATGGCCTATAAGACTACTATTGGAATGACTCCCTTCCATATGGTGTATGGGGTAGAGGTAGTCATGCCTATGGAATATATTGTGCCCTCTTAAAGAGTGGCAATATTGAAAAAACTTGAGGGTAATGAGATATCCGAAAGGTTGTTCCAACTAGAACACCTTGATGAGACTAGACTTCGAGCAGCCTACAAATTATATGTTGAAAAGCTTCAAAGAAAGAAATGGTTTGACAACCACTTGAGCAAAAAAGACTTCAAGGGAAGAAGACTTAGTATTGATGTATGCAGTCAAAGGAAACAAACGGAAACTCAAGATGCTAGGCATGGGTCCATTTAGAATTTTTGAGCTCACTAATTCTGGCATAGCCAAATTAGAAACCTTACATGGAACACCTTTTGACTCCTACGTAAATGGGAGCAAGTTGCGTAGGTTTTATGGACCACTAACGAAAACCATGCTCACTGCAATCCATGAAGCTAAAAAAAGGAAAAATAAGGAGAAAGAGAAACAAAAGATAGCTTGGCTATAAGCTAGAGCTCGTGCTGAGAAGAGAAAACAATAATCTAACAGGCCATCTATTCAAAAAAGCCACTTGTCTAGCAACAAATGGGCAAATAATGATTATATACCACCAAGACAGGTGTACCTTGGATTTTGTGTGCCATGAACAAACTGTATCCTTCATTATGTTTACTTGACATGGGAGCTCATTTAAACCTTGTCTTATGAAACCTAGGCTAGAATGGGTAAACCGACACTTCAAGATTCAGGCCTAGCCTTGAGTTCATCCAATGGTTATGTCTCCAAGTGCCTCGGCTTGTTCAATGTGTCTTATTATATCAACAATGATCTTGTGGAAGGTATTTTTCATGTCATGAATTCAGGAGAAATGAAAGAGGAAGTCATACTATGCAGAAATTGGATGGCCAGATATGTCTTAGACATTCAATGGAAAGCTCATACATTCGTGGCTCGTTTACCTTCAGGAAATCAGAATATTTTTTTGTCAAATGAGGTGCCAGATACCAAAATGTACCATACGCGTGCACCCATTGAGTGGATAAGGTTTTCAGACAACTACTCTTCGGATGAGGAAGAAACAATAGAATCAGACTGGGAAGTCTTATTGCCCAAGGAAAAGCAAATTCTAAGCAACAATGAATGGCCTACCCATAGCAAATATTCCTCAGTTCCAACCTTGGAGACCTCACAAGTTGTTCAAAAATACAAATGGGTTGCCAAGAAAGACCTGAAATGTCCAGCCTTGGCACAAACCAAGAAGTCATTTTGGGTACCCAAGTCTAAAATCCATAAGCTCTCTATAAATGATGAGTGGAGTCCACATGTTATCAAACCAACTCTGTCTAGAAGGAGGATACAATCCACCCCCTATCCAGAAAAAATACTTTATTGGCCGATCTCTGGCCACTAAATCTGCAAAATGGATCCAAACACGGAACTTGTGCCCTATTACTTGGAAAGCATCGGCTATGGATTTGCAGGTAGTGGGGGTACACAAAGTCAGGGCTAGGTCTTTGAAGGCCAGTTCCAATACCATCAATAGTAAAACAACTATTTAATAATGGAAACTAATAGGGAAGCTCTGTGCAAATACATGGAATAATAAGGAACATCTGTGTGCCTAGGAAATCAGAAAGACAAGGGTAAAATAGTAGTGGATCAAGGGTTATCGACAGATGACATAAAAATAATTGATGATCTTATCCACAACCTACCCTCCAATTCAATGCTTCTTTCGGGTATAGACAATAGAATTATTTTCAAAGTTTGGTGGCAAACCAATCCATACCCAAAGGTTCTTGGTCAGTCAGATTAAAAGCTCAATAGTCAAAAGTTACAGCTTAACCCAAGATAAGGGTGTCTCTCGATAATAGATAACTATGACTACAAACTCATCAACTCTGATTCGATTTCTGATAGTCTACTTGTGTCCACGGGGCTTGAAACTGGTAAAAGTTATCGGTTATAAACCAGGTAAAACTGCTCCCAATCAGAGTTCCACGTTTGGTAACATCTGGGATTCCACTCATCACATAGCTTCACCCGAGGCTGGTACGTATGTGGTCTTTTATTAGTTTACAAGCCTACCAAATCTTGAACAGGGCCTTGGACATCAATTTCAAGCCTGTACATGAGAGATGCATAGATATCAAGCTGAAGTGAATCTAAAAACGGAATTAGTCATACTTAGTGATTGGAAACATGGCTTGCATGATGCATTTATTGTGCTTTTTGTTGACTTTATTGCTTTTTTGTGTAATATGCATGTTTTCTGGGCATTAAATGAGTTTATTTTAGCATTCATTGATCAGTCTGATTCCAAATAGGTAGGTTCTTCCTTCACTATTTGTCATCTATTACACATTTATGCTTCTTTAACAAGTAAAAATCATAAATTCATCCAAAATACAAAGGAGGCTCTCTAAATTTTTTTTGCAATCTATAAAATCTTTTATTTTGTTACAAGCTCCTGGCTTAGGGACCACATGGGCATGAAAAAGTCAATACACTTGCACCTCATGCAATGCTCTTAAGGGCTACGCCTTCTTGCTCGATTCTGACATAGGTAAGTACCCACCTTTGACAAAAAGCAGGTTCATGCTCATATGGCTGATCGACTTAAATTATGACCTAGTTTAGCTTGTATTCACCCAAATATTGTCCAAATTATTGCTAAAATCACCTTTCCATGTCCTGAAAAGAGGGTTAAATCCTTGTGCCACTCCCACAGATCCTTGTATATAGGCTACACTACTCAGCCACCTGACCTGTGATTTTAGCCTAAATGGACTACATGCACTCCTAATTTCACAATTCTTAAACCTTAAAAAACCTAACCATTCTTATCCACTCACCCTCTTTCATTGTAACGATTGCATTCATTTGGGAATCCACACTTGTGCAAGAGTGTACTAGGTCTAGAGATAGGGGGAGGGACATCTTGTGGGTCTTCAGCTTCTTCCAAGATTTTGACTACCACTTTCAAACGCAAGAAAGTGGGACAAAGGCCATTGAAACTCGCCCCGAAAGGGGGATATTATTATTTTTCCAATCAAAAGTTCCAGTCCTGTTCAGAAGGGTATAGTGTAGTTCACCGAGAAACTTGGGTACTGCATTGCATGTAAAAGGTTGTATATTGATTATGAATGGAAGGTAGAGAAAAAAAAACCCAATACTTTCATCACTAATATGACATTTTGTTTGCAGAAAAAATGTCCCAGAGGACACAAGCAAGCATTGAGTCAAGAACAACAAGAAGCACCCAAGGGACTAAAGGAGTACCAAAGGCACCTGATAGGTCATTTACAGGATGCTGAAGGGTGGGTAACTAAGAATAGTCATTCATCTAGTTGGATGGGTGATGCTAGAACAAATGGAGAATATGTGTTCGAGTGTTCCAAAGGAATACAGATAAGGAGCCTTGGTTGTTTACCTACCATGCACCAGAATGCTACTCAGGTTTTAAAGAAGATGGTGTCATGGAGAGGTTAAAGGCAATGAGCTTAGAACAGATGGCAGCTTCTTAGCTAGATGGGTGATGCTAGAACAAATGGAGAATATGCGTTCGAGTGTGGATGGGTGATGCTAGAACAAATGGAGAATATGCGTTCGAGTGTTCTAAAGGAATATAGATAAGGAGCCTTGGTTGTTTACCTACCATGCACCAGAATGCTACTCAGTTTTTAAGGAAGATGGTGTCATGGAGAGGTTAAAGGCAACCAACTTAGAACAGATGGCAGCTTCTTAAAATCCTTTCTATGTCCCTATTCTCACCGAATTCCTAAACTCTTATGATGCAGACAGAGATATGGGTGTAGTAACCATAGAACACTATGAGGCTAAGATTAAGCTGCACAAAAAATTAATCATTGAAGCATTCTTAGAGGTGTCCTATTCAAAAGTAAAACCAGGCACCATAGATATTAGTACGCACATGAAAAAATGGAGTAAGTTGCGACATGGAGAATTCTTTGCACAGATCTGGGATCCTAAATTAGAAATAGCTTGTAGGGAAATTTATCTTCTCACTCAGGTGAAATACATTGACATAAATAATAGGATAAACTCTCAGGCTGTCTTTATGGTTGCGGAAGGCCGTGATGAGGAGGATTGGGCACATATAATCTTTAACAACCTCACTGCTTATTATGTAGACCATAAGTATACAATTGGTAATCCTTATCATCTACATCAAGTTCTAGATTATGGGGCAAGAAAGGTCCTTAAAGAAGCGGGTGTCAACATTCCAACTCTCCTTGGACAAGAGGCTTAAAGGAAAGACCAGGAAATCAAGTCTCTCAGGGTAGAAGTAGCCAACATGTGTAAGGTGAATCTTCCTCCATGTGAAGGGAAACCCCTCTTGCAATATCTCCATAAGCACATTCCACATCAAGGACAGCAACAATACCTGACACTACAGTAAGAGAAAAATAGATTCTAGAATGGCCACTCAAATGCCTGAAGCAACATCAATACACTCTGACCTTTTGACAAAGAAGCAAAGAATTGCAAAGGAAGTCCTAAACCATAAAGTGCAACAAGTACAGGGGCAGGTAGTCACTTTGTTTGAACTGGACACAGAGCAAGCAAAGGAGAAATCGGGGCTACATCTTTTAGAGTTGACAAGGGTACTAAACTAAAAGGTTGTATAATTTTACAAACAAAAGGCACTTAATAAGTAACAAGTCATTGACTAACATCATACTCAAATAACATAGCTCAAAGCCCAACTCCAAGAATTATCCAACCAAGCAAATAAAATCATTGAATTGGTGACCAAGAGGATGTTGTCTTTAAAAAGGGCTATAGATGCTAATCAGCTAAAGAGTTGTTATTATGACAAGGTTAAAAAAATAAAAAACATGACCTGATAAGAGAGCTAGAAACTTCGAGCAAAGAACTTGCCTTGGTCATAATAACAGACAGGAATCAGGTTCACAATAAGGTGGTTGCAGAGATGGCTAAGGTAAAAGACTTGACATCACAATGTAGTGGCTTGGAGCATAGAATATAGGAAACCAAGGAAAGCTTGGTACAACAACTTCAAAATCAGAATGAAGAAGAACTTAGGATAAACCTCAAGCAAGAAGAACTCAGGATAAACCTCAAGCATAAGGCAGAAAAGGATAGTTTATTCCAGTAGTTGAAAAAGGCATACAAAGACTGCTCAAGGTCTCATGATGAAGCTATGGACAAAGCAAGAGAACTGGAGACACAGAATCAGTAGGGAGAGGAGGAGCTTTCTCCAGTAGAACAAGGGGCATGTACATTACTTCACACCATCTCTAACCATGCCTCACTACAAGGGATCGGGCTTATACCCGTGCTCCTAGCCGCTAAAAATGACTTGTGAAAAAAAGTAGCGGGCCCGTGTATCAGCGCGTGTATCATCGCGGCCAGAGACATGCGTGTAAAAGCGGCCAGAGACATGCGTGTAAAAGCGTGTGTATATGACTGCTCAGACGTGCTTATACACGGGTGTATACACGCGTTCTGTTCAGTTCAGATGCATTTAGACGCGTTGATACATGCATCTATACACGCGTTTTGTTATTTTAGATGCGCTTATACACGCGTATTCTCAGTTTTGACGCGTTTATACACGCGTGTATTACAGATTATCCGCGTATACACACGCGATTTTTAGCAGTTCTGATGCATTTATACACGCGAACAGAGAGCAAAAAAAAAATCCAGAGAGTGCTATTTGGTGCCTGAATACTGTTCCAGCATTCCAGCACCCAATAACACTCTCTGGATTTTTTTTTTGTGCATTAGACCATCCACGAAGAACATATGCACGAGGGAGATTAAGACAAGAACGACATGAATGCATACATTGTCAATACACAATTCAAGACAGACATGAATGTAATACTATCGATTCACGATTCAATATTACTATCAAAATTTCACACATATATACAAGGGAGTCCATATCTCGAAGTAGCCCATGGCTTCAGTTTACAAAAAAATATATACAACCACATCCTCAATATGGAATGTGATACTATAACTTTGAGTACTACTCAGATCCAGATGATGACTCGGTGCTTCCTCCATGCTCAGATGAGCTCACATCGGTCGAAATGTCCGATGAGTAGTGCTCACGTCCACCCTCTGCAGTGGCGGCGGGTGGATCATCAGTAGCTTGTGCCTGTTCAAGTAATATATAGTATATAAGTATATATATATATGTAATTCAATAAACCAAAATCATTCGTTTAGAATTTTCAAGTACCTGTTGACCGTATGGTCTCATGGTCATCTCAAACTGCGCGTCCGTAATACGTCCCTCGGCTCTGAAGATGGCCCACGTGTCACGTCTGCTATGCCGGCGAGCATACGCAGTATCGTGGGTTGTGGGCTTCCTCCCCGTAACCCGTCGCTGTATCATAATCAACACAATTTGTAAGATTAAAACAATCATAGAATCAATGAATTAAGTAAACAATGAAATAAAGTGGCAAGATACTTACGAACTCTGCCTCCCATGACTCGACGCCGCCAGATCCGAAATGCAAAGATCCAATGGTCTCCATCTGGATCAGTCGTGCCTCCACATGCTGCTTGCTCTTCACGCCACCCTCTGCTCGTTTCTTTGCCTCCTTCCACTTGCGTTTGTGCGCAGTGGTAGGTTTCTCGGTAGGATAGCCACCCGCAGCTACATTTAGCCGGTCATCGTACGCGAGTTTTTTAAGGTGAGATATTTTATTACTTAGGATCTCCCTTATTCGCGTCCTTCCCCATACATCCGAGAATGTAGCATGTAGGGGATTGGGGTACCGACTATGTACAGCCTCTATCACCTCCCCAACTAATCGGCTATTTTGATCTTTAAATTTAATAAAACAATTTCTATACGAGTTTGATACTACCCCACGCATGTACTCCATTACCTCCCTCCCCCTCGCATCCATCACTATCCCGCCCCTATCCGTCACATCATAGCAGATCACTCTCTCCACCTCTCTCATCTCCTCCTCTTCCGAACTGTCTCCTCTAACTCTTCTCCCTCTATCTCCTCTCTCACCGCATGCCCTACTACCTCCCCCACCTCCCCCACCTCCCCCACCAAAGCACCCGTCGCATCCTCCACTCCCACTCTTCCGACTGCTGCGGGTGGAGTCACGACTTGGGGATTGTCTACGTGACGGTGGCTGTGAGCCCTGACGTGACGGTGGCTGTGAGGGAGCACATGATGGTGGCTATGAGGGTGTGCGTGAGTGTGTCTGGGACGAGGTATGTCTCCTCGGTGGATGTGGAAGAGGAGAAGCTGCATGCCGTCTCGTCGGACTCGTAGGCATAGACGGCACTGGAGTGCCATGGATACTCGCGGTAGGGTTATAGACACCAGGCAGGGAAGGAGGGGGATGGGCATACATATACTCTGTAAGCTCAACTGGACCAGGATGGCGCCCAAAATGATTTAGCATCTTCATCAGCCAATTGTTGTACGCAAATGGATCGGATGAAGAACCTGGAATATCCATAAAGAACCTGCAAAAATAATCCTCATGTACATCATGGGTTGTCTCTTGACTCACACAAATATCATCATTCAAGTCACCTATCAGCTTGCAAACCATAGAAACAGGAAATGCAGTCTCGTGTATACACCCGTCCAAAAATGCGTGTATACACCTGTCAAAAAATGCGTGTATACACCCGTCCAGAAACGCGTGTATATCCGCGTGAAAAAACTCTGCAGACAGGATACACGCGCTTTTACACGCGTTTCTACACGCGACCTGCGTAAAAAAAATTTTGAAAGGGACCGACCTCCGACAAAGTGTCCTTATAAAAGGACCACTGTCGCCCCTGTCAGAATCGTTCACCCAAAATCGTGTGCACAGAAGCAAAAGGACGGAGACAAACCCAAAAAGCAAAGAGAAAATAGCATAAACAAATCTGAGGAAGGAGACAAGGCAAATGACAAACTGACTCACCTCTGAAAAAGTGAGTCTTCTTTCTTGCTCGGTTTCCTCCTGTGTGTGCTCCTTCTCTGCTCCCTCCTTGCACTTAGGTTTCGTTTCTGTTGGAAGAGGCGAAAACGAAAGCAGTGTTGATATGTTAGTTCAAAATCTATATTTGGGGAAGGCGGGCTATTTTTAGTTTAAACAGACCGTCGCGTTTATAAACGCGTGTATGATAATTTAGTTGCGTTTATACACGCGTTTTGTAGGAATTACCCACGTTAATACACGCGATATTTAGGAAATAGCCGCATTAATATACGCAATTTTTAGGAAATAGCCGCGTCAATACACGCGATTTTTATACTTTCATTAAAAACATATTATGATTTTGTGTTTTCTGGTTTGTACATAGGATGTCATCAACCTCTTCAAGCAGTTCTGGGGAAGATGAGACAATGCGTCATCGTAATCGCGATGTGTGGTTGGGACAACGGATCAAATGTATGTGTAATTGATGTCAAGGATGCATTGTATGAGCACGTCGAATTACCTTGAATCACATCTCCATGTATGGAGAATGGAATCAAACAAGTTTAGAGGTGAGTAGATGTAAATTGATGGTATTCAAATGACTCATGGTATCCAAATTAAATTAATAGAGTTGTAATATATAAACTCTAATTGAAGCAGGATGCAGTACCACACCCTAACATGGTGCCCTACGCGAGACGAGAGCACGCAAAGCGTCGACGAGATGATGCTGGAGCTTCGGGATCTATTGTCAGAGATGAGTGGGAAAGGGATGACAATAGCCCTGCACCCCACGAAGTTGTGGAAGAGGAAGTGCTTGATGATATGGTGCGGAATCTTTTTAAGGATGATCCCAAAGGTATGGACGACGATGATATGGAACAAGAGCATCTTTACAAGGCTTCATCGACACCGGTGTTTGAAGGGTGCACATTCTTTGTTTTACGTGCTTCACTTGAACTACTCAATATACAAACAGTTTATGGATGGAGCAATGCAAGTCTTGACGCATTATTGAAGTAAGAATTCTAACTTACAAATTTGAATTAGTGGTTTAAGGTTTAGGATTTAAGACTAATTATAATTGATGATATTGGATGCAGACTATTATCAAACATGCTTCCAAAGGGAAATAGACTACCCACCTCAAGAGACATAGCGAGGCGCTATGTGACATCTCTTGGAGGATTGGATTATGATCGCATACATGCATGCGTCAATGATTGCATTCTCTTTCGTGGGACGCATAAGGAGGCTCGACATTGTCCCACTTGTGCAAATTGTGCAAATAAGAGTTTGAAAAAATGTATTTATAAGATGGGCGAGCTTGTGAGGTATGTAAAACCCATGTCAGATCACCCTTCATTATACCTTGCAAAATGAACGTGCATGAGGTATAACGTACTATTTATTTATTTTTCAGATATGTTAGTTCCAAAGTAATTGATCCAGCCACGTTGGATGATGCGCGTGTTATGGCAGTGGAGGTGGTTTGTTTGGTAGAGGAGACTTTTCCGCGAACCATTCTCACAAGTCAACTACATCTCATTGTGCATTTAGTGGACGAAATCGCTTTATGTGGTACTGTGCATGCACGTTGGATGTTCTTCCTAGAGCGCTTCATGAAGACCTTAAAAGACTTTGTGAGGCAAAGTGCAAGGCCTGAAGGAAGCATGGCTGAGGGTTGGTTGATACAAGAGTCTCTTGTATATATTTCAGAATTTGTTGGTCAGGTGGACAGCTCTTTGCCACGACTATGGAGCAATGAAGAGGACTTGAGGATGACCTCTATTGTGCCTCAAGGAAAAGGACAGAGTAAAGTAATTGACAGAACACTGATTGTTGATGATCTCAATTTCACTTGTATCCTTAATAGTGATGTGATGAGCAGATGGGTTACAAGATATGAGGATGCAAAGACAAAAAGGCAAGCAGAAAGAGCTCTCTTTCGGAGGCAACATGGCTCTCGGAAGGCGTACCCTAAGCATCTAGCAACACTTTCGAATGATATCCGTGTTGATTGGTTGCATGAGGAAATGGAGAGAGCAGAGAGTGACGAGGGGCTGCATATCACGGCGGAAGAATGGGAGTATGCACGAGGATGCATGTTAAAGGTACATAGAACTAATGTTTTGCATTAGTTGTAAGTGATTTGCTTTTAATATTTATTCACATTGCTTACACAAATATTGCTTCTATTTTGGTCCAGTGCACTATGTTCAATGCTATATGGTGTGAAGGCAAGCATTTTCGAACACAAAGAATTGATGAAAAGAGAAATACACAAGATTGCGATGTCATTAGTAGCTTTGAGGGAGCTAATGGAAAAATGGATGATTATTGTGGCATAATCCAAGACATATTTAGGCTTGACTTTCATTGCTTCTTTGTGTATGTTTTGGATGTCAAATGGCAAATGAACGTGGTGGAAAAAGGGCCTGATGCAACGATAAAACGCCATGCAAGTGGCTATGTAACTATTGACTCTACAAAGTTTTGGCAAACAAAGAAAGATAGGCTCGTATTGCCACAACAATGTGAGCAAGTATGCATTTTTTTACTAATGTGTTTCATGTACATATATATCTAAGCTCGCGTACCCCTTGACTTTTGAACGAGAGTGGTTGAGTGACTTTCTTGGTATTTCTTGGGTTTCCATTCTTGTCAAACTCTAGGTGAAGCTATTGGGGTTGAAGTCGATAGCGAGGCTGTCTTCACTTTGATCGATTTCGGCAACCATATGATGGTATTACCATTATAGTAACCTAGTTGTTGAAGCACATGCACAAGCACCCATCTTTGATGAACATTATAAATTGGTGGTGGCTGATGCTTTTGGTGCTTAGGTTTGTTTCTTTGAACATGCTTAGGTGACTTTTTGATGCGTTTGGGGAATCCAAGCTTTGGTATTACTTTGGTAGTACCCTTGTGCTTGTAGTAATTTTTTTGGTACCCACACTTGTTGACTTGGTGGAGTTCTTTGAGGAACTCGCATAGGCTTTTGTGGACGATGTTGTGGAGTACTTTTCTTTTTCCTTTGCCTCTCTGAGTGTTGCATTGAGGAAGAGGCTTTGATGATCGAGGCACCCAAATTTGATTGGCACATTCGTAGTAGCCTTAAGCTATAAGTAGTTGCTTCTCCACCCACATCTTGATACCATTAAGATACCTTGAATTTGGTTATCTTGGTGGATTTTTATTTTTGGTTGAAGGGGGAGGTTGTGAGCCCTTCTTCACATTAGTTGGCACTAAGGTTACAGGTTTGAGACTCATGGGCGTTGTTGACCGATGAGATTCGAGTCTCTTGTAGAGTGGCATTCGATGAGATGAGGCTTTTGAGCATATTGCCATCTCCTTTGGTGAGGTTTCTCGATGAAGAGACATAGGCTCCGGGGCTTTTCCTTTGAGTTCCTTTGTTAGAGATTGATGGTTGTACAAGGGGAACTTCTTCAAGAATAGCTGTTGATTTACGAGGTTTTGGCCTCAAACTTTATTGGGTGAGGATGGGGTTAAAGGAGTAGATGCTTTATCGAGATTCGGTTGTTGTTGATGCAGATGGTAGGTCATTGTGTAGAGGGGCTTTTGTGGAAGAGACTTGTAACTTTTTGCGTTCAGCATCATAGAAATCCATTAAGGTTGGATCCTTTTCCTTGCAGTATGGTATTGTCAACTTTGTGTTGTTAACCATCAGGATGACCTTATCGCTTGGCGAAGCACAGTGGTGCTTGGGCAGCAACAGTCCATTTATGCCCCAAGATCAAATCTGCTTTTAACACATTCTCAACCACAAAAAACTTGCCAAGTAAGGGGGTTAGTTTCAATATACATTGTATGTTCAAAGTACCCCAAACATGGCATGTTCAAGTCTTGCATAAAGGGAATTCTTTCAGGATGATCCGTGAGTGTTGGTTGACCTAACACTCCCATAACTTGAAGGTCATGAGATTGTGATTGTTGGATAAAGGTATGCTTGAGCTATGGTGATTTTATTGGAAAGTTCCAATCCAACCGAGGAATCTGTTCAGTAAGATACGTTGGAAGTCCGAGCTCCTCCAAGGTATCTTCCTCCCACCGTAATAGCAATTGTACAATGCCTGCAGGAGTGTTCAAGGTGACTGTTTGCACAGATTCATCAATTGAATACAACGAGTCACATATCCAAGTTTCACCAAGGATGACATCATACTCAAGGGAATCTAGGGTAACATGGAATGTAAATTCCACATCTCCACCGATTGTTTGAGAAGCATAACTAAAGTAACCAGGAACTTCAATGTTTTGTCCATTGGCTCCTCTTGCAAGAACCATTGTCTGTAGGGATGAGTTTAGGTTGTCCCAATAACACCCAAGTGTCTATGTCATGATGTTATGACTAGGTTGAGGGTTAATCAACGTGTGTTTGCGCTTAACATCATTGCTTGTAGGGAAATCTAAGCATACCATGATAGAATCTTCAAGAGGAACCATGGATGTTTCAGTTGGTGTTTTAGCTTCATATCCTGTTTCTGTTTCATATTCCCATTCACTTTCATCCTCTTTTTGGCTCTCATCTTTTTCAAGAGTACCCAATGTGTACAATGGCACACTTGGTCCTCTAAAGATTCTAAATGAGGTCTGTTTGGAAACTTGTGAATCCTCACAGTCATGTTCTATGGAGCTCTTTATGTCTTGGTATAACTCGTGTTGAGCCCTTAAAGGTGCAAGTGCTGATGCTATGCTTGCTTCACCATGAGAGAAGAGCATTCCTCCAAATGAGTTTTTGAGAGACTGCTTTAATTTTGTAAGGGATTCATCGAATTCCTCAGGTGCTTTCTCAACTGCATAATTCGTACAATTTGTCTCTAATGACTCTTCTGCAGAGAGTATGTCTTCCTCTTGAAAGGGAAAGTAGTACTCCTATGGTTTTGTATTTTGGTTATGTCCCTTGTTTTTCTTAGGTTTAGAAGGTTTTGTTTTCTCGTTTTGTTTCTACTTTAAGGCATGTTCTTCTACCCATTTCAAAGTGTTATCTTTTGCATTCTTTTTAATCGTTTCTCATGCCTTGGCTTGTAAGCATGTAAGCACATTCAAGGGTACCATGGACAATTGCCTGTTTTGTACACTTAAGATGTTAAGAGTTGTATTTTGTGAGACAAGCTGCATTGAAGAAACTCGTCTTAGAAAATTCTAGAACATGTGGTCAATGTCACATTATTCACACATGGGTTACAAAGTGTCAGTGACTATGGGTATGGAAGTATTCCGAACTATGCAGTCTGCTACTTTGTGAGGTCCACAACAATAGAAACATTGAAGTGTTTGATTAACTGCTTCCTGAATGGTTCCTACCCTTTGGATTGTTTTTGTTTGGTATACGGGAGATGGAGTTTTTTAGTTATTTGTAGATGAATTGGAACACTTTGTAGTATCATGACCAAAGGATTTACAATATATGCAGTATAGAAAGACAAGTGCCTTGTATGCACAACGGGGATTGGGATGATCATAGTCATTGCACTTAACACAAGGCATATCGCTCCTCACTTGTAGAGGCATTAAGGATGTTTATCTTTGAAGGATTTCATCCTCTCTTAGAGATGTTGATTGAAAGCTTTTAAGAAAGGTTGCATAGAATTTGAGGAATGACAATTCCGAGATCAATCTTTCTTTTGCCATTGCTTCACTTGGTTTATATGAGGAACATCTCATAGCATGATCATCTTCCAGCATGTTATCTAAACGTATTGCTTCTTTACAACATTGATCGAATGTTTCTGGGTTGGATACAACGAAGTTGTGTAAGCTGTTATTCTTTAAGCCCATCATGAAGCATCTCTTCAATTGAGAATCGTTTAATTTTTCCCATGACTCACATTGTGAGTCTAAGAGTTTAATTCGAATAATAAAGTCTCTAATGGTTTTATTTAGTTGACGCTCAATTGAATAGAGTTCTTTTGTTGCACTCGACTGATCACCTTGTCTTGAAAAACCGTGGATAAAGACTGTTTTCAAGGTTCTGAAGTTGGTCTTGATTGCCGGCATCAATGTGATGAACCATTGACTAGCTTTTCCCTCTAAGCATAGGTTCAACACATGTACCTTGGTGGGGTAGCTGGGATTTCCAAAGGCCTCACATCACTGTTCAAACATTTGTATGAATTGAACACGATTAGTTGTTCCATCGTATTTGCCCATAATTTTGGAGATTTGTACGTCCATATTTTTGTATGAGTCACTGAGGCCGTATGTGAGTGCTCTTGATGGTAGTGACTCATTGAGTCCTTGGGCTACCCCCCTTCCTAGACTAGTCAGTATATCTAGGGTGTGGACATCCAGGGGTTGAAAAGGGTTAGTACCTATAAGATTAGTGGGAATGTTAGGTAAAGGATCAAAGCCTGGTGGGATTGAAGTGACAGGGGGTGTAAAACTCGATAACATGCTTGTTGTAGGAATGGCAAATGGTATTGGGAGTTGTAGTTGGGACATAGATCTCAATGGCTCAAAGATGTCAGCCATTGGGTTCAGTGCAAGTGTCGGCCCACGTAGTCCCTCTATCGTTGCCATGTCTGACTTTGTCAATTACTCCTTAATGAGCAAGCACACTTTTTTTTGTGCTTTTTATATTTTCTCACAGCTTGTTATAGCTTCAAGAGGCCTTGTGTACTCTTCGTTGGGTCAAATAAGTGTCCATTTACCCTAATTAGTTTAGACACTACACGCACGCGAGAACGACCTTAGGGATATTTTTTCAGAAAAAGTGCATTTTAGTAACTTCCCATATGGAAGAGGAGGTCCTAAAACCTATTTTCCATCACTGTCTCAATGAAAAAATCAAGAATTTTTTCCTATTTCGCAGAGCGTTTTCGAGGGTGTTCCAAAAGGAATTTGGAGAAACTCTGTATGAGAGAGTTGTAGTATTTTTGGAGTACTACAACTTTGTCTCTCTAAGTCATTAGTGATTTTGTCGTTTAGACCCTTAAAGAGTTTCTCGAATATGGTTCGAAGTCGTTTTCATGCTGTTTTTTACGAATTTTCGGGTCGTTTTTTGCTCCGATTTTCGGGTTAAATTTTGAGGCTGCTGGTTGGAGGCCAAAACAATCGATTTTGACTTTAGACGGCCAAGACCAAATTTGAAGAGCTCGATGTCAGCTTCTCGATGAGCACTAGAGCGCCTTCATCGAATGCCTTGGTTTTTTTTTTTGGTCGACGACGGACCCCCTTTCACGTTGTGAACTAGCAGGGTGCAGTTCGCGGTGTCAAATGATCTTCACGGATTTTATCAAACTTGATTTTTTTATTTTTACTATTTCACGTCGTGAGATACCTAGTGTTTCACATCGTGAAATGCTTAGTGTTTCACGCCATGAACCGGACTTCATGGAAAAATTAAATTTGATTTTTTTTGCGTGAACCCTTAGGCCGTGAGACCTTAAGGCGTGAGTGGAGAAAATTGTTTACACGTGAATCATTTT
The DNA here is from genome assembly GCF_041138505.1 of Cibotium barometz. NCBI lineage: Eukaryota > Viridiplantae > Streptophyta > Polypodiopsida > Cyatheales > Cibotiaceae > Cibotium > Cibotium barometz. The sequence continues at coordinate 13,332,716 of NC_141059.1, forward strand.
TTTAAAGGTGCGGGAGTGTTTCATGCCATGAAACACTTATGGGTTCACGTCGTGAACCACTCAGGATGTGAATCAATTTTTGATTATTTATTTATTTTTTTGGGCGTGAACCTTTAGGCCGTGAGACCTTAAGACGTGAGAGTGCAGAAAATGGTTTACGCGTAAACCATTTTTTCAAAAAAATAATTTGGGCATGAACCCTTAGGTCGTGAGACCTTAAGGCATGAGAGTGTAGAAAATGGTTCACGCGTGAACCATTTTTTCATTTTTTTTTGGACATGGACCCTTAGGCCATGAGACCTTAAGGCCTGAGAGTGCAAAAAATGGTTTAGGGGGCGTGAATCATTTTGATGATTTTGGTTTTTGAGTCTAGTGGGAAATACGAATTTCCTTGTCCGGGGGGGGATATTTTTTGAATTTAAAATTAAGGAGACAAGGGCATTTTTCCAAAAGGTAAGTGGAAATAAAAAAACCAATCTTTTTATGACACCCCTTACACCCTTCATAAATGACCCCCAAAATGGACAATTTGACAACTCATGAGCATCTGCTCATTGAGAATGCTCATTAGTCTTAATGAGTTATGTAAAAAAAGTGATTAAGAATTAATCAAAGATTAACTCTTTCACTAATCTTTTCCTCTTTTATACTAATCAAGACTATAATTAATGACTAATCCATAATTAATTCACACAATTGAGCACATCATTGGATAGAGAAAGAGAATGCTAAGCTATGTGCATCAACAAATGTGTAAATTAATCTAAAATAGGAGATTAATTAGACTCTTAATTTTGGTCTCTTCTTTTAAGATAAAATTAAGCAAAAGAGAGCCAATTCCTCCAATTGATGTAATTAGGTGTTTTGAAGCATGTAGATACTCTCAAAACACTCAAAAACACTAATTTCAACTACTTGCATGATCAATTTGGACCCCAATTAATACATGTATGTTCTAAAAAAATTTACCTCTTGAATAAGATTAATCACCCTTAATGACAAAAACCAGTTTATTAAGAGAAATTAGTCAAATTCAAGGGTTTTTTTTATGGTTTTTGAAGGATTAAGCTACTCTTAATGCTTGCTAACATTCTAATGCAAACAATTTCAACAAAAAATACACAAATTAAGCTAAAATTAATGATTTTAGTTCTATGTTTAACACCAAAGAGAGATAACATTCACTAAAAATTACATTCTATTACATTGTTTGATGCAATGGATGCAAACTAAGCATAATACAAACTATGTGCAAGCCTTAAGAATATTAAAAACCACATTAGCAACCAACAATAAAAATAACAAATTAAGCTAAAAATTGAGCAAAAAACATTCTTTACAAAAACAAAAAAGAGAGTTATTCTACACCAAATCACTATCAAATTCACATCTTTTTCATGGGAAACCATTAATCAAGACAATGGGCAATGGTAATGCGTAGATTAGAGGAAAAATGATAGAAGAAGCCAGGAGATGGCTCCCCGACAACAACAGCACCAAAAATGTTATGGCTCACCCTAACCCCCCTTGAAACACATTCAATAAGAGATTACCTAGTGAACTGTAGCTGTCGTGAGGATCTTTCCAATGGCCAAGCTCGTAACCCTTGAGGACTCCAAGCTCTACAACTCCTTGAGACTCAATTCCACCGTGCCTCCCATGAGCGTTGTCACACCGTCGCATTGCACTACGGGTACTTGTGCCTCCTCTCACCTCACTTTACTCACACACATACTTATCATTGCCTTGTGGGAGGAATAACATGGAGGATGTGCCTATAATTCAGGACTCTAAAAGATTTCAAATAGTGCCATATGAGGGCCTACAACAAGAGAAGCATAATGCGTGGCATCTAGCCGATACAGCTTGGTGGGAAGCAGCATCACAAGTATCCATCGATGAACTAACTGACTTAGCAATGGATTTTCTTGATCACACGAAAGATTCAAAAATTGAAGAGCAGCCTAGGTACAATATCTTCCACACAGTACAAGCAGCTCCTGACACTATTGCTAAACTTTTTTTGTAAAAAATGACATATTTGAGCAGTTGTCGGAGGAAACATATTTGGAAATTATCCAAGATGGAAACCCTTGGTTGCAGTCGTGCAACTTCTATTTGAAGCACTCTCGTAGGTAACCACCTTTGATTCCTCACTGCCCTTATAATCCTACTATAGGTATCAAAACACCCACTGTAGAAATGATGAAAAAGAGGCCTTGTTTGGCCTATCCTCCTAGGGGTGACATGGTAGAGCATGTAAAACACCCACTGTAGAAATGATGAAAAAGAGGCCTTGTTTGGCCTATCCTCCTAGGGGTGACATGGTAGAGCATGTAAAACAACATAGATGGAAAGCCAAAGACTTATGGCAGCCCATAGCAAAAAACACACAATTCAAGAACCCTCACTTGGCGGATCTTCTTGATGTAAATGTGGTTGCTTTCTTAAAAGAATATTCTTTTGAAAGATGGAAGCAGGAACATCCTGTAGAGGAAAGAGGTGGTTACACACTACCACCAAGAGATACAGTGAAAGGCCAACAGGATGGGAAGGAACACAAATGGAATGGAGACAGAACTACCTCCTGGTGGATCACTATGCCTATGCCTATTATAATTCACTAAGGAACCTTCGTGTCAATCCATCCTTCATGCCATACCCTAGAAGATGGAATAGGGAGGTCTTCAAAGCTAAAAGAGACAGGAATCCCAACTTTATCTTTAACTATCCTGAGTTACACCCGTCAACCTTCGTAGATATACATGCAATGAGGAGCCACCTTAAGGAAGTGTACTATGCATGGTGGTAGATACTTGATCCTACTTTTGTGGCCACTGTTAGATTTATACAACTTATTATAACACTTTTGGATATTTCACAAACAGGCAACAAAGGGGGCAAAGAGTACTTACTATATGATCTCAAAACGAAGCCTCAGATGAGTATGTGGTAGCTTTCTATTTTCATCAACTCCAATTTCTACCTAGGTACATGCTCTGACTTTGAGACTATGGTGGATACAGAATTTTGGCCTCCCTATAAAGCTTCCAGGAGAACCTAATACTCTTTGAATTGAGGCATTTACATTGGCAGCATGCTACCAATAAGTTCTTGTAAATTGGAGTTGCCTACCTAAAAGTGGTAAGCATAAGAGTTCCAGTCTAGTCGCCAGTTGGTTTTCTAATCATTGGCATAGTCTTGCACGTGTGTCAAGTCGCTAGTTAGTTTTCTAATCACTAGCATAGTCTTTCCATGTTGCATCTGCATCTGCTTCCAAAATTTTCTCTCATACTAGAATTGTTGCAAATCTAGGTGTTGGCATAAGAGTCTAATGTCGCCTAAGATTTTTTGGTCAAGGGCATAGTCTTGCGACACAGCGTCATGCCTGGCATTTCCTTGTATATATCTGCATGTTGCAATCCCAAAATATTTTAAAAAAAGATTATTAAATACTTCAAATCTTGAAACTCACTACACTCACGTACTGTGCACTTTTATCTTAAGACTAGAAGCCTCGATATTAGAAGCCATTCAAGTACATTTTGCATGGGGGATCTTGGCGAGATTTTTTCTGGCCCAAGATAAGACTCATCACCTAGATTACCCTTGCTCTTCTTGCACAACATGTTGTTCATTTTACTGTAGAGCATATAGACACTTGCATTTTTCAAGTGCATGCATTCGACACTCTTATTTGTTTGTTGCATCATGCAGATACCTCAACAACCTCTTATAAGCAAGAACACTAAAGCCTCTACAATTGACAACCAATGATCTCTTCAGTATCTGATCTTCAAATTTCCTCATACTTTGATTTTCCATGTATAGGTCTGAGGACGGACCTACCTCAGGCAGGGGGAGATGTTAACTGGGAAATTGGCTTAGGCAGGCCCACCAACAAATTAAAAGGGATATGATTTTCAAGACAAAAGTGATACTGTAAAGAGATCTCAACTTCTGGTGTTTTCCTATTTCTCTTTTGAGCCCATGTCCTAGGAAAAGTTCAAGGCTTGAATATATGTTTTGATAAATGGGATCTTGGGATACAGAGCTTGGTTTGTGTTACCTTGATTAATTTTGTTGAGTTGAACAACTGTGGATGCATGTCTGAAGTTTAAGAAGTTACATTGCTGAATAAATCATCCACACAGTGAATATAGGATTCGAAAATAACTAGGCTAGTTTAGTGTTAAAAACAGTCAGTTTTGCATCAAGGATGGTCAACTGATGGGTTGGAGGTGCAGATCCAGTTGAGTTAGTAGTCAGATGAGTCCAAATTAGAATAGTTAGTATCAGTTGATGTCAGTTGTGGGTCAGCTTCTATCAGTAGCAGCAGTAAGTGCTTGTAATGTGAAATCCCTTGAGTTTAAAGGTTCATGAAGGCCTCTAGATGTCAGGTGGGGTCAGCTTTTTGGAGGAGTGATTGAGCTTTTGGAGGTGCAGATCTAGTTAAATCATCAGTCAGCTGAGTCGGAAGCAACAATGTCAGTTGTGTCAGAAATAAGCCAGCTAAGGGTAGATGACGTGTTCTTGGAAGATCCAAGGAATGTATTTAAGGATTGCTAACATAGGAAAGCATTCTGGGAGCCAGGTGGACGTGTTTTTGAATGGGGACATCAGCAAATTTAGGATTCTGAGCAATCAGCATGTAGTCAGCTAAGCATCAGCTAAGTGATGTTTTGGTCAACTGGGGTCAGTACATCCATCTAGGTGGATGTTGAAAGCTGACTAGGGAGGACAATTGCAGGTATCAGTTGAATTTGATTTAAGAAAACTCAGGTGTCCGAAGCAGTCAGCTGATGGGAAAATCAAAGTAAGTGGTCACCACTCATCTTCTCTTTTCAAAGGGGCCACATGGTGATTGAATCACCCGCGTAGGCTTTTTAGCTTTTCATGAACATTTTATATATTTTTCCCATAGCACAATGTAAACAAGGGGTGTCCAAGTATAAGGTTGGCCCTCCACGTGTACATTATTAGGTGTAGAAGCACTTGGTCTTTATTTTACAAAACGGCCGCACGTGTAGCTTGGAGGTGGTAAGAAGAGTTTTGCACTAGTATAGGCAAGGTCACTCCACATTGGGCTGGTGGCACTGCGTGGTGTGTGTTGGGTGGGATCAGTCCATAATCTCTCTCAATCGGACAGTGGCCCAAGTTTGGGCACCCGGCCATTTTTAAAGGGTTTTTTATAAATAACAAATATATGGAGAAGAACATACGATTCCTTGTGCAAAAACAAGAGCTCTTGTGCGCCTCTCTTATCTTATCTTTTGCTAGTGTGTGAGAGCGAGAGCGTGGGAGGGTGTGCTTGAAGATTGTTATTTTGCATTACCATAGCTGCCAAGCTATGAGAGGGGCCATCTAAGAGATTCAGCATAAACTTCGTTGGTGACAAACGATGGGAGGTAAGGAAGCGTTGGCCTTTGCTCAAGGGGTTGGGGAGCCTCCCGTGGGAAGCTCAAGATGGACTGGCGTTGCATCGTCCCCATCGACCTGTAAGCGAGCTCTACAATCTCTTTTGTTGCCATGTTCCAGGGTGTCGTGTTCTCTTGAGAGTGAGTCTAGGCCAACTTAACATGTCATTTCGTACCATGTAATCTATCTTGCTTCTAGTCTTTTGTACCATGTAGTCTATCTCACTTTTAGCCTTTTAATGCTAAATCTTGAAGTCTATTTTATGTAAGTACAACTTGTAATCTTTTTTCCTCATGCAAGGGCAATCCAAGGAAGTATCTTATGTGCAATGTTATTTATGTGGCCTTATAATAAGTGAAATGCCATTATGCTATGTTTTGCTTTCTCATGTTCAATGGTGCAAAGTTCTGCTCAACCTAAAAAGTAATCTCGGCTGGGAACTTGAGATTACTTTCACAATAGTAAATTACTTTTACAGGCTCCAAACTGTATAGGTTCTGCCCAAAAAGTAATCTCGGGACCCGAGATTACTTTCAGTGTCCGAGATTACTTTTTGGGCAGAACCTATGTAGATTAGAGCCTATAAAAGTAATCTCGGGTTGTGAAAGTGAACCTAGGGAGATTACTAAGGTTTGTGGGTTTAAAACCTTAGTGCATCTAAGGTTTTCATATACAAATTAATGAACAAGGCATGAAAAAAAGTAATTAATATAAAAGGTGTGCTTAAAAGATTAACCATAACCATTTTTCTCATCGTATAAGGCATATATTCTCTCATATTGTAAAGAAAAGACCACCATGTAACATGACCACACATTCCCACTAATAAAAATAAATAAAATCAAAGATATTTATAATTTGGATGCACCTAATTTTTGAAGCCAAAAATTGAAACCAATTAACAATTTTCCTCCCTTATGGGGAAGGGGTAAGAAAATGCTTAGTTTTGACTCTTTTTTTCGTGGGTGCATATATTCACCTTTTTTTCGTGGGTGCATTAATTTAGCAATGCCCATAAAAGTGGGAATTAATAATTTAATGTGTGACCTTAGGCTACAAAGCATCTATACATCCCGCCCGTTCATGGCTTCCATTTTTTAAATGCTTCATGCATAAATTCACATTTATTTTTAACGTGGATACATATTTGAACTAGAGTCGAGAAAAAATTAATTTTTGTTAATATAATTAATTAATTAATGTATCGTGACTTTGAAAAAAATTTCAAATTAATACTCTAATAAATAACAGATTTACAAAAAAATCATCGAAATAAAAGTTGTAAAACTAACGAGACAAAATATCAAAAATGAAGAAATGGATATTATATTATATGGACAAGCCAAAATACAAGATAATTCAGAGAAATACATTGATCCTATTCAAGAGGATAGCAGCAGAGGCACCCTCGTTGTGAAAAGCACAGTAAGTTACAAACAAACTCCAAATCAAAACCAGACTATTACAAACTGAAGATAAAAATGACTAAAGAAAACAACCCTCTTCCTCTATAAGCCCAACATATTTACAAACCGAAGGCAATAGAGGGACAAACTCTTCACCATCCACGATAGCTTTTTTGAAGTTATATGTTTTCTCATAAACAGAGAGAAAAGAGTGACTATAATTTGGCTCTGCTTCTGAACCTCCATCATTATCATCTATAATAATAGGGTTGTTCTGACTCCCACGCTTCATGTCAGCATCTGTTTCTTCATTCCTGTGATATTCATCTTAATCACTATCTGGATGTTGGTACAATGGATCATAATATCTCGCTCTATCACCTGGGTTCTCTACAAAGAAAATCTCATCTATTTCCATACATTGTGTTAGGTGAGGCAATTTCATTACTTTCCACATCGCTCTGCTGACCTTCTCCTGCTCATCCCATTTCTTGTCTTTGGAATTATCCAGGATGCAGCAGGGTAGTAGTTGGTGTGCGTACCATTTTCAAAAGTGTGCTTTCAAGTGATGCACCTAGCTTGTTAGATACATAGTTGTCCATAAAAACATAGACTCTCAAAAAGATTAACAGGAGATAAACAAACTTTGTTTTTTAGATCAGCCTATCCGTATAGTGCGTAAAGTTGTTTGCCTCTAGTTATTTCTTCTACTTATACATTGTGTGAGAAGAATTGGAAGTGTGTCTTATGAAGATCTTTCATGCAATAACCGACAATACCTTCAAATGTGTGCATTCGAATCTGTCGTAGCCCTTTGCACATGACTATAGCTCCTTTTGGTTTAGAGAACTCACATCCTAAGTATCGTCTGATGGTTTAGAGAACTCACATCCTAAGTATCGTCTGATGGTTTTACCAATACTAATGAGTGAAGGAGCCATGATAGTTATTACCATCTGAAAATGGAGGTGATTTAGAGTTCCTCATTTTTCAAGGGAAAACAAACCCTTTAGACATTCCATCCTAACAAATTCTTTTAGTGGTTCCCATGAACGGACATCAATATCTCTATTTCCTATAGCAACTGTGACAGAGACTTCAAACAATTTAGTTTTTTTCTCGGATGGATATTTAGGGATTTTTTGAACAGAAGGTTCAGACTCTGTTTTCTTTTCATTGGGCAGACGGGCAACAGAAGGTGCCATTAGCTTTTTGCCTTTTTTTTGGAGCTTCAGATAAACCTGCAACACAACAACAGAAGGTGCCATTAGCTTTTTGCCTTTTTTTTGGAGCTTCAGATAAACCTGCAACACAACAATAAACAATCAATAATAAGAAATTGCAACGTGGCAAACATTTCTGTCCATTGCATCTGCATAGTTAGAAGGCATACAAAATCATTTGAATAAATTACCACAGTTATCTAGAAAGGCAAATAACATAAATCGAATTAATTACCACAGTTTAAAGCGAGTAACAACAGACAAACTTACCCAGAGCAGGCCATAATTATAAATTACCTTTTTTATTTTTTTTAAAAACATAGCGAACACAGAGATGCACCCGAGCGAGCACGGAGATGCACCCGGATGAACAAAGAGATGCACCCAGGCGAACATTTCACGTCTTTGGCGAACACAAAGATGCACCCGGGCGACCATCATAAATCATGCAGTGAGCAGAAGAACCCGTGTTTGGCTGCATTAGATGGAACAACAAAAATACAACATGCTGGCAAGATGAGAAGGAACAAAACACGAGCAGACGAGGGAGCATATGACGAGTTGAGGAGAACGCGAAATACAAAGAAGACAGAACAGTTACCGGCAGTGAGGAATAGCATGTGTCGTTATGATGGTTGCATGTGTCATTATCATGGTTACATGTCTTGTTATCATGGTTGCATGCCTATGATGTAGCAATTGCATAACCATACAAAGAAGTCAGAACAATTACCAGCACTGAGGAGAAGGTGACATAAATAAACAAAATTACCATAGTTCAGGAGTTCGTTCATGCCTATGAGAACAAACAATGAAAAGACGAACCGCACTCCATGCAGCACAGAAGACAAGCGCCATGGACAGAAGACAAAGACGAACATTAACTTCGCATGTGCTGATGCATGCGAGCACATGAATTAGTACATGCAATCACTATTGACATGTGTTAGGTGGCCTTATAAAAAATCATGCCATGCATGAATCAGTACATGCAATCACTATTGACATGTGTTAGGTGGCCTTATAAAAAATTATGCCACGCATGGAAGCAACACGTGTCCCATTAATTATATTTGTTGAAATTGTGCTAACGCATGATGAATCAGTACATGCAATCACTATTGACATGTGTTAGGTGGCCTTATAAAAAATTATGCCACGCATGCAAGCGACACGTGTCCCATTCAAATCTAATTAATTATATCCATTAAAATCAGTACATGCAATCACTATTGACATGTGTTAGGTGGCCTTATAAAAAATTATGCCACGCATGCAAGCGACACTTGTCCCATTAAAATCTAATTAATTGTATCCGTTAAAATTTTTATTTTAGGTGCATATTAAGAAATCAGATAAGTTACATAGAATAGAGAGCTTTGACCTCGGGGGGTGCACCTCAAAATATGTAAGTCTATCACTTGCGATCATTAGGTGGGGTTTTTTTAATCCAAAATATTGGGTAAATTTACAGAAATACAATTACAAGTGGGGTATTTTAATTGTACTTTAGAAAAAAAACCGTAAATTTATAAAGAAAAAGGGGTAGTTTTATTAGCTCAAAATTCACAGATAAGGGGATTTTTAAATACCGCTTGAACGCACGTCGTAGGAGGGGCTTCCATATAGTGGACCCCCCCGAGGCTTTGACCAACAAAATATCTTTGGAGGTGGAGGTCCGATCTCTCTCTCTCTCTCTCTCTCTCTCTCTCACAGAGGTGCACAGTCAGTCGATCGAGTGAAGACAGCCTAATATAATAGGTGACGTAGAGTGGGGCGATGGAGGTGAAGCCTAATTTAGCAAACGACAGGCGATGGGTGAGCGAGTGACATGTTGTGGTGACAGGCGTAGGTGGGTGAGCGATAGCAGCAGGAGGGAGATGGAGGTGAAGGACGACGGCACTAGCGAGCGGTGGTGTGTAGCATCAAAAGGTAGTGATGAGAATAGGCAGTAGTGGTGGGCAGCGATGGCGGTGGCATTAGCCAGGGGCCGGCAGCATCAGCAAGAAACGAGCTGGCGGGAGGAGTGGGCAGCTGCCAACGGTAGCCAAACGAGGAGGAGGAGGGACAAATTTTAATTGTTATTTTAATTTCAGATTTTAAAATTAATTCCAAGTGATTTTATAGTGTTTTTTAAAATCAAACATCTCAAAACCTTTGTGGTTTTGAGTTCTAAGGTTTACGGGTTTAAAACCTTAGTGCATCTAAGGTTTCTTAGATAATATAACGTTACTTTTCTAGAGTACCTCAAATTCAGTGCCAGCCTCTTTAATGAGACGTCCTCTCTCTTTTCCAAATTCAAATAGATGTTGTCGAGCCCTTGAAGATTTCTCCACAGGCACTTCTGCCGGTCATGACTAGCTAAAAAAATCTTTAGTTGTTTCACCCCGAGCTCTCACGCACAAAAAAATTGACTATGGAAGGCGGAGGAGCTAAGAGTCGCCATCCTACATGGGCGTGGAAGACAGAGATGTGTGCAAAAAGGAGGCCATCAGCGGGCTTCCGTAAGCAGCTATGAGAGCGGGAAGAGGAGCTTGGGGTCATTTAACAGGGAGATGCCTAGGGGCGTGGAAGGCAGGCGTGCGTGGGGATCCGACACGAGTGCGCCAGAGGTTGGAGCCAGCAGAGAATCAACTGTAGAGGGAAGAACAATGTTTTTTTTAAAGAGTAACTTGCGAGTACCCTACTCCTCACCACGCCAGGAGCAGCAGGAGGAGCCGTTTACGGTTGACGTTGGAGAGCCATGACCGTGTACTGAGGCCGGCTGGCTCTAGGTAGATTTCAGGGTGCCTCAATACGTGGCACCTCGTTGACCCCGGTAGCCGGTCATCCGGCTTTGGGACTTAGAAATTTTTCTAAGTCCCAATGCCATGTCCAAACATTGGTCCGTGCAAAATGTTACGAACATATGTATAGACACATGTCTAGACATCACGTGTATAGACATGTGAGAGGTGGGATTTGAACTCAGTACCTCCCTCATCTGCCTTACCAACTCCACTATTGCACAACCCATATTTACTCATGTAGATAGCCCCATGTTTATACATAGGCGCCTACACTCGCGGGGGCTGGCTACCGGCTATAGGCCCGGTCAAATGAGGTGCCACGTATTGAGGCACCCCGAAATCTACCTAAAACCCTGTTGGCAAGTGGGGTGTGGGAGTTGGCCACCACTGCTACTGTTAATACTTGAGACAGTAGATCAAGTTAAGGGATGACAAATTGAGAACTTGCTTAACTAAAATTCCCGTGGGAGGAATGTTCAGAAGGAAATTTTTTCGGTCTAATGGACCATTATCGTGTTAAAGATATGAATGATATGAATTGAATGAAATTGTTATGTAATGATGAGTTCTATTTAAGGAATAATTATCCCCGTATTCTGTTGGGTCGACCAAAATATAAGGAACCCCAGAATAAATTGGATCTTAAGAAAAAGAGTTGTCCTCTACTTTGCGAGATAAGGACATCTCGCACTTTTTAAGTGGGGTAGAATGTAAGATTTCTCCCCCAACCTTCGAGGTATACATGAGTAAGAATCTCCTTTTCTGATCTTATAATTATTCCCTCTCTAAATAAAAGAAAGATTCTATTTCAAAAGGGAAGACACTTTACCCAGAATACCTTCTCAGGAGCCCACCTGTTTTAAAGATTCAGAACGATGAATTCAGAAGTGAGAACCAGTGTTTTGGATGCCAAGGTTTTGACCATCAATTAAAAGACTGCCCGACTCCTACCATGAAAAGGGCACATGGAAGTCTAGAACCCAAATTCAGAGACCAATTCCTTTATACCAATCTAATCAGGGTCCGTCTTGGTGCCCAGGATCGACAGAAACAATATACAGATAAGAAGAGGACAGTCAGAGAATTCAAAGAAGCAGTTATGGTCTTCATTTGAATACGGGCCAAAAGAATTTCTTTATCTCTAGGGGAGTATAAATAGTTATCCCCCAGATATAGTGGACCAAAGAAAGTAGGTGACTTAGCCTATGAACTTCTTTTATCTCCTCACTCAAAGTTCTTAATGCCTCCTATAGAAATATGTGCCAAAACCAAATCATGGAAAGACGGTAAAACTTCAGTGGCAAGATACCGTTGGCTTCTAGGTTACGCTAGCTCCTTCCTTTATATAAGTCGTAACTTTTACTTGTCGCTCACAGTAATCTTACTTCCATCGATCTCCCTTCTTCTTAATCTCCTTCATGGCTTGGCAACACGAATTAGTTTTATCCATGATGATTTCTCACCTTCAAGATATTCAGATTTTGAATATTTTTAGATAGAAAAATTTCTCATATTATTAAAATGAATTCCCCTGAAACAAAAATTCAAAAAGAACTTTCCAATGTGCAATTGGAATTTATTGCAAATAGGTATAAAGGACCTTAGCTTAAGGGTCTAGATTTTCAGAAATTTTTGGATTATGGTCCAATTAAGGTTCCTATGGGCCAATAGCATCAATCCATGTGTAGGGAGGAGATAAATCCAATTTGTAAAAGAAGATACCCAAAAATGAGTAAATGCTCACATAAGATGAAGAGTTGAAAATGTACAAGGTTTATTAGTAAAAAAACTATGAGCAATATTAAAAATATGAGATATTTTGGGTATCCAAAAATGAGTAAATGCTCACATAAGATGAAGAGTTGAAAATGTACAAGGTTTATTAGTAAAAAACTATGAGCAATATTAAAAATATGAGATATTTTGGGTATCTAAAAATGAGTAAATGCTCACATAAGATGAAGTGTTGAAAATGTACAAGGTTTATTAGTAGTAAAAAACTATGAGCAATATTAAAAATATGAGATATTTTGGGTATAATGATTCCATTTTGACACATATGTAAGGAAGGGGAGTCCATTAAAGGAGGTGCATATTTCACATGCTTGAATGAGTTTTAAACTCATAAAAATTGAGATATTTCATCTCTCCTCTCTCCTAATTCAAGTCTAGTTGCAAAAAGTTAGCTCAACTGACCTAAAAATGGTCAAAAATTGACCAAACTGAGTTGGAAAATTCTAGAATCAGTTTGTTTGGTTAGGAGCTCACTTTTTCCTATAAATAGAGGCCTTCCCCTTTGTTAAAACTCAACAATTTCTAATGCATTGTTACTCTACTCCACCCAAGCCAAGAACTATGAATTTGTTAATGATTCATTAGTTTTTGACATTTCCCTCTTCCAAAGATTGGTGCCCACTCTTGTTCAAACAAGAGTTGAACCCTCAAACCATCAAGCCAAAGGAAAGCTATCAAAGTCATTAGTAAGTTGGTGGTTCTTCTTTCTTTCAATTATTTTATAGATTTTTATGGTTTTAAAATGGTTTTTATGCTTTATGTCTTCTCTATAATGTTAGGCCTCATTACAAAAGGCATTCCCCTCTCTTCTCTAACAAACCCAACCATTCTCTATCCTAGGTGAATGGTTAAGTGATTAATGTCAAATTTTTATAATGTTTATCTCAATTAAGTGAAAAAAAAATGTTTACTGTAGGATAATTTCAATATTGGTGTACTTTTAATTAGTTTTAAAGATGTAGAAAATTGAAAGATGGTCAGCCATACAAAGGAGGTTATGGTGAAATTTTTAGAAATTAGTAAAAGAAAATTCTTTTTTTTTATAAAAGAGTTACTTTTAGCATAATTGAATTTCATGCATAGAGGCATGCATAAAAGATGAATATTTTATTATAAAAGTGTTACTTTTAGCATAATTGAATTTCATGCATAGAGGTATGCATAAAAGATGATTATTTTATTATAAAGTGTTACTTTTAGCATAATTGAATTTCATGCATAGAAGTATGCATAAGAGTTGATTATTTTATTATAAAAGTGTTACTTTTAGCATAATTGAATTTCATGAATAGAGGTATGCATAAAAGATGATTATTTTATTATAAAAGTGTTACTTTTAGCATAATTGAATTTCATGCATAGAGGTATGCATAAAAGATTATTATTTTATTACAAAAGTGTTACTTTTAGCATAATTGAATTTCATGCATAGTTGTATGCATAAAAGATGATTATTTTATTATAAAAGAGTTACTTTTAGCATAATTGAATTTCATGCATAGAGGCATGCATAAAAGATGAATATTTTATTATAAAAGTGTTACTTTTAGCATAATTGAATTTCATGCATAGAGGTATGCATAAAAGATGATTATTTTATTATAAAAGTGTTACTTTTAGCATAATTGAATTTCATGTATAGAAGTATGCATAAGAGTTGATTATTTTATTATAAAAGTATTGCTTTTAGCACATTTGAATTTCATGCATAGAGGTATGCATAAAAGATGATTATTTTATTATAAAAGTGTTACTTTTAGCATAATTGAATTTCATGCATAGATGTATGCATAAAAGATGATTATTTTATTACAAAAGTATTACCTTTAGCATAATTGAATTTCATGCATAGAGGCATGCATAAAAGATGAATATTTTATTATAAAAGTGTTACTTTTAGCATAATTGAATTTCATGCATAGAGGTATGCATAAAAGATGATTATTTTATTATAAAAGTGTTACTTTTAGCATAATTGAATTTCATGCATAGAAGCATGCATAAGAGTTGATTATTTTATTATAAAAGTGTTACTTTTATCATATTTGGATTTCATGCATAGAAGTATGCATAAAAGATATTCTTTTTATACTAAAAGTGTGATTTTCATCATAAATGGATTTTATGCATAACTTAGATGCATAAGAGAAATTCTTTTATTCTAAAAGTGTAATTCCTACCAAATGCATAGGAAGATGCATAAAAGATTGATTCAAAAGTGTCATTCTCATCTAAATTGAATTTATGCATAGGAAGATGCATAAAAGATTGAATTTTAATTCAAAAGTGTCATTTTTATTTAAAATGAATTTATGCATAGGAAGATGCATAAAAGATTGATTTTTACTTCGAAAGTATTAATCTCCTTAAATGGAATTTATGCATAAATAAATGTGTAAAGAAATCTTATATCAAATATAAGAATTCTCTTGTATTCTATAAATAGATATGAGATGTGATAGGATGTGATAAGAGGTGTATAAGATATGATCAGAGGTGATAAGATGCTTATGAAATAAGTTAGCAGGTGATAAGATGAATTAAGATGTGATAAGATGTGTATGAGATGAGGTAAGAAGTGTATGTGATAGGATAAGATGTATATGGGTTCTGATAGGGCCAGAATGGATGTGATGTAAAAGATTAGATGTGAAGGCATATGGGGTTATATGAATGGGAATGTGAAAATGGATGTATGTATGTGGATGTGTGAATGTGGAGATGGGAGTGTGGATGTATGAATGTGAAAATGGATGTATGCATGAAGATGTATATGCGTAGATGTGAATGTGGATGTAGATGTGGATGTATGTATGTGTATGGATGTATAGATTTGAATGGGAATGCAGATGTGGATGTATGTATGTATGGATGTAGATACGGATGTGGATGTATGTATGTATGTGGATGTAGATGTGGATGTATAGATGTGAATGGGAATGTGAATGTGGATGTGGATGTATGAATGTGAATGTGGATGTGGATGTGGATGTGGATGTATGGATGTGTATGTATGAATGTAGATATGGGATGTGGATGTTTAAATGAGGATGTGAAAATGGATGTATGCATGTAGATATGGATGTATGGATGTGAATGTGAATGTGTATGTGAATTAATGTGTCGAGGTTATGAGGAAATGGATGAGAATGAGTACACATTGAATGGAATGCGAAATAAGTAATGTGGACAAAGGAGGAATAATGTGGAAAGACAAGAGTTCGATTTAGAAATTGTATTTTGTGACTGTTTGTAAATGACTGTTTTATGTCAAGAATGCTGGGGAAGCATTTTGACCGTCTTATGGATTAAGGTCATGGAAACCTAACTGATAAAGTTACAACTGCTGCTGACGAAGAGTCAATGGAGGACGTCTCGCATAGCAAGGTCGGCCGAGGTCTTGGCCAGCCTCGGTTCGATTTAAATGGTGAGCTTCCGGTACGGTGGATGAGGGACCAAGGAAGCGGCCTATGAGTGAAGTGCTAGGTCACCTGTGTGAAGGATCCTAGAGGGTGCTGACCATATGGTGCTCGGGCTCTGGGTCGCCGAAGATACCCACACGTGCGTCGTGGAAGATATTGGAACAAGGAATAAGAGTTGTTTTCTGAAACCGGGCATGGATCTGGTTGATTGACCTTGCCGATCATCAACGGATGAGTCCATGGCTCTTTTATATGGATCTGTGGGTTGATCTTGCTGATCTTCCATGGAGATTCCATTCTGTTATATGAATATATTACCGGTTACTATGAGCTAGGAACTATGGAAAAGGCCCCTGAGAGAACAGGTGGTGAGCGTTCTGGTTGCCAATGATGCCATAAGTACACCGATGAAAGAATGACTGGAAATAAGGATTCAACCAGAGACTTTGAGGATTGTCATCAGTGACATAATGGTTTTATTAAAGGATTGTTTTAAAGCTAGTTGATGCTGAGAAAAAGGTAATTTCATATTGGGTGTGTAAGTGGTGTGACTAGTTTTATGTTTGCATGAACTTCCGACTAGGGGGCCTTGGAACTCTTTTCCTTGGTACCCGGGACAAAACCTAACCAAATTCCAAATTGGATCCCATCACTACAGTGGTTGGGCGGTTGGCTAACCCATGGGATCCGGATGGGGTTAGGCTAGACTGATGGATCCGTAAATCGAGACTCAATTTCTATTATTACGATAGATAAAGTAAATCCGGATAGTAATTGTTCTATGGATAGGAATCAACGGCTGTGCCTCTTGATGGGGAAAAAAGCGTTGATCCCAATGATCCAAGTGCAAGTTTCTTCCTTGATCTGACCGAGTATCTTTATAGGTGCAGTCGGATCAGTGTGGTCAGTAATGATCTTGACTACGTTAGAGTAAAAAGTTATCCGGGTGGGATCGCCCGTGCTTTCCGGGTAAGGGAAGTTTTTCCGGGTTCGGTTTTGGAAAAACCGATGGATTAGTCTCTTGTCCGGATATCCGTGGACGAGGCCCCGAGTGTGGGACCCTGCCCCGCGCAAGAAGTGCTACTTCCACTGCTAGTACCCCGAATCCGTTGCGCGGTGGGGACAGGGATCTTTCATCTAGGTTAGAAACAACTTGCACCTCGACCTCTAGATAGAGATATTCCTTTACCTCTACCTAAGTCCATGATGTAGAAAGCCTGCTCGTGCATATTTTAATATGATTATTTACTCCTAAGACTCATCTCTTCACCAGTGATCATCAGAAGAAGGGCTATAAGGTCTTCAAAGTTTGGGAAGTTTTTTCAAGTTTGGATAGATGTCAAAATTTGATCATAGTCTTTGCCAAGCCCATTCAATATAACTGACACCAAGTCATTAGTCATCAACTGGAGCTCTAATAGAGGTGAGGACATGTCCTCTAAGCCCTTTCAATTTTAGTGAATAATCATTGATAGTCATTTTAATCCTTTACACATTATGAAGCTCTAATAATTGCATCTTTCTTGCCTTGGTGCTTGTGCTATACAACTTAACCAAGGTAGCCTATACATCCTTAGGTGCCGTTGCATCTTGTATATGGTTGATCAATGCATCTGACACACTAATAGACAACCAATACATCACTTTGTTGGATTTCTCATGCTAAGCCTTAAAGGCATGTTGCACTACTGGGGTAATATTTTCTTCTGAAAGCTTTGGCTCCTTCTAGTTACCTAAAAAAGCTCCCAATATCCTTTTCCCATGCATTCTTAGAAGTTATTTTTGTCCAACTTCTCGCTTATAATTTGGGATAGATTGTTATGAATACTTGTAGTAGTAACTTACTTGTAAAATACTTCTGCACTTATAACGAGCTTATAACAAACCTATAATCTCCAACATAGTCACCTCCTACGTCACTACTGTAAACCTGTTATACTCTATAACGGTATATGAACTAGTCACCCTAAATATACATCCACCAACAATCTTCAAATCTTAGATTCTCTACAATAATTGACCTTGATATCTGAACAAAAAGGCCTCGATCTTATAGCTTCAAAAGATATTACAAGAAGTATTAAAGGCACATGAAGGAAGATACTGGGTAATATAAAGCCACGAGGAACTATAGAAAAAGTAAGAATTCAAAATCCAAGAGCTAGAAAACCACCTAGATTTAATGAGCTCAAAGTTTTCTTCCCTCGAGAGGGATATAGAAACACAAAAGTATGAATTTAGATAGCTACAATCAAAGGTAACTTAGCAAGCCACCTACTACAGATTCAAAAAAATCTTAGAAAGTATGAGGTTAGATAGCTACTACAAGCAAAGGTTACTGAGCAAGATGCTTGCAGATCTTAG
This sequence comes from Cibotium barometz, assembly GCF_041138505.1. Taxonomy (NCBI): domain Eukaryota; kingdom Viridiplantae; phylum Streptophyta; class Polypodiopsida; order Cyatheales; family Cibotiaceae; genus Cibotium; species Cibotium barometz. The sequence goes on from NC_141059.1 coordinate 13,351,132, forward strand.
AAAGTATGAGCTATAACTGCAGCTTAAACAGGGAAAATTTGACCTTATGCAAGTAAAGCTAAAGCAATTAGAGAAGGATCTATAGTTATTCAAAGAAATAAGGCAAAATAGATCGAGGAGTCCAGACTCCAAGAATCCATCCTTAAAGAAAAGGTTGAATTACACCAAGTTGACAAGGAAGCCATAAACAAGGCTCATGCGGAAGCCATTTGTACACTCCATGATAAAATCCAAGAAAAAAAAAGAGGAGATGGAGTTGATACTTTAGATGCACCAATAAATGGTAGCTCACCTAGTCAAAAGCATGGATGCAGTGTAAGAGGAAGCCACCACAGTTAAAGTAGAGCTTGCACAAATGTAAAGGAAACTAGATCAAGCTACCCAAGAGGTAGAGACTTCACATGCAAATTATAAAAAGCTATAAACTACAAGAGCACACATGTGAAGTCTCTACCTCTTGAGGAGATGGAGTTGATACTTTAGATGAACCAATAAATGGTAGCTCACCTAGTCAAAAGCATGGATGCAGTGTAAGAGGAAGCCACCATAGTTAAAGTAGAGCTTGCACAAATGTAAAGGAAACTAGATCAAGTTACCCAAGAGGTAGAGACTTCACATGCAAATTATAAAGAGCTATAAACTACAAGAGCACACATGTGAAGTCTCTACCCAAGAGGTAGAGACTTCACATGTAGATTATAAAGAGCTATAAACTACAATAGCCCCACTCAAGAAGAAGGAATCAATGTTATTTTGAATGTAAAAGATGCCAAGACAGTAGAATTAGAGATACATCTCACACAAAGAGTGAAGCCATAGGTCATATAACCCAATGACAAGATGAAGGAGCTCATTGAATGGGTATCACAATTGGCTTTTTTATCTATAACTCCATGGGCCCCTCCTTAACCTTTACCTTTGTACTTTCTTGGACTAACCCTCTCTTTGTTACATTAAGGCATTGATGTGAGTGAGGATATAAGAAGCTGGGATGTAACACTAATACAATAAAATACAGATTAGGATATAGCCCAACTATCATAATTGCTAGCTTTCATAATGAATTATATCCTATTGATGGCAGTGATAATCTAACAAGTTGGGATGTAGCACTAATACAAAAAAATATAGATAGGGATGTTGATCCAACTATCATAATGGACATCTTTCATGATGACACATATGTTATTGATTATACAGCCATTTACACTTATACAATGCACCATATAGTGTTAAACTTTAGATCTTGGTGTATAGCGTTACAAGACTCCACCATTTTGGATAATAGGGAGGAAATTTTAGATCTATATTTTTGCTAGATAATCTTCCTTCATCATCACCAACCACCTTCGAAACCATCATTAATAATTTTGATTAGTTTTAGACCATAGGGTGGTTGGGGGTTTATGATACACATAAGTACCTTGTACTATATGAAAGCATTTTATATCATCCACATGCTACAAAATTAGAACTATATCAAACAATATATAAAGATTAAGAAGCCATATGCTAATATATGTACGTACTGGTTTTTCACTCTATAAAAAATTATAAAAACATTAAGAAGCCATGATAATATATGTACTTAATGGTTTCACTATCGAAGAATATATAAACATTAAGAAGCCATGCTAATATATGTACTTAATGGTTTCACTATCAAGCATATAAAATATCCTTTATATATAGTGTAGATGATATTGATACTAAGGAAATCGATCAATTCATAAGTACAATAAATCCTTCGCCACCATCTATGGATCGAGAAGAAGGGGAGCATATAGAATATCCTTATCGAGCAAGGATATTGATCAATTCATGAGTACAACAAATCCTCCACCACCACCGCTTGTGGCTAGGGAAGAAGGTGAGGGTAGTTCTAATAGATACCATTATACATATCCAATTAACTTTAAAATTATTACTATCATACCCCCACCCCCTGGCAAGAGTAACATTAATGCCACTAACAATGCTAACATATCTCATCTTCTAGTCATTTTGAATTAACACTCTCACCCCCAAGGAGTTACCAATAAAGGAGCCTAATGCAGACCCTTCAACGGAGGTAAGACCATTGCTTTACAAGACATGCTTATAATTTATGATTCTAGCATGGGAAATCCCTTTCTAAAGCTAAAGATAATGTTCAAGGTTTTAAGGCAGGTCACACCCTTTGACCCCACAGTTAGAATTCACCCAGAGGCATATGATGCGACTGATCCCCAGAGATAAAAGTATGCACCTTACCCACTCCAGAACACCAATGCTAGAATGAGAAGAGATGATGCCAATGGTAGGGGGATTCTTGTGGGAGAATGTAGCAAAGAGCACAAAGTTGGCCAACCCCCTAATGCAAAATATACTGGAGATACGAGTGGTCACATATATGATATTCTATAGCTATAGAAGATGATGATGCCAACATCCAATCCAAACAAGGACCCAGGGGCTTCACCTAAAAATATGTAAGTGTAGCACATCAGTTTATCAGGAGGGGTATATTAATTTAAAAAAGTTACAAAATTACATTTACAGGAGGCCTTTTTTAAGTTTATGAAGAAAAATGGGTCATTTTATTCACAAAAGTATGTAGATATAAGGGGTTTTTTTAATACTCCTTGAACACATGTGATACATAGGATTTCTTCATATTGCATCCCCTGACACAACGACAAGCGCGTAGAGATAAACAATGATAAGGCTAGAAAATTTGGGAGTATAGCAGAGGAAAGAGTTATTAACCATACCAAACTAGCAAGAGGAGTTCTTGACCATACCAGACTAGCACAAAGAGTACATCTAGATATACATATATGCACCTTTATAAACTATGAGCAATGAATAGACCCAACCTACATGCCAATGTGAAGACGGGTCCCTCCAGCAGTAGTGTCTATGGAAGAAAACGTAGATTCCCACATATGTTACAAATTTTTAATCTTCAAGCATGCAACCTTGGAACACAATGGCAACACATTTTGTTATGAATCAAATTTTAACATAGAATACCCAATCCAGCAACTGTAGTAGCACGTAGATTCATGAAGCTAATTGTGGTAATTCTTATCTAAAGAAAAGAAGTAATGGAGAATTACAATACAAAAACTTTATGCTTTGACATGAACATTTGACCAAGTGAGGAGGGCATGATATATTACTATCATTGTCTTCAATGTGTCATGATGAGTATCAGGATTGGGAGATATTTGGTTTGTGGATTCTAGCACATCTTAGCACAAGACCAATCATTAATGAGAGTGGTTTAGAGATATAGGGTATATGGAAAAAGATAATGATACTACGTATCCCATTACACATATTAATAAACACATATGGAAAAAGATGATAATACTATGTATCCCATTACATATATTAGTAAATGTGTGTTGGTAAAGTGACATTGTCTATGCATGATGACAATATGAAGTACTTAAAAGGTGCACTTCATGTTCCTAATATTATTAAAAAACTTATTTTTTGTTAAACAGATGGTTAAGGAGGGTTTGCAACAAGTGGTGTGCTTTGTGGAACACTTCAAAAATTAGTGCCGCTTGGTCATAAGGGTAACAGAAATGGTAGGATGTTAACTTTGAATATTAATATACTTGAGGTGAAGAAAACCATTTTTTTGTAAAGGGTAACAAAATTGGTAGGATGTTTACTTTGGATGTTAACATGCTTGAGTTGAAGGAATCCATGTTAACATGCTTGAGTTGAAGGAATCCATGTTTGTGCATAGGACATATGCATAGATATTGACATATGATACAAGCATGTTGGTCATGTGAATATAATCGATTAAAGTCTATGAAGGCCCCAAATATATTCAGGCTTACCAAAGTTTAAGGTTAATGGTATACACAAAGTATATGAAGCATGCCAACTTGGTAAGTAGGCTAAACATGCTTTTCCACATGAAAAAAAAGCACATCAGTGCAATAATATGCCATATTATTTTTGAGCTAAAGTAGTAGCAAAATTTATGTTTATATTATGAGTAAGACCACCCATTAGAAAGCCTTTGGACATCTTTTGGGCCCTTTTCTAATGACCCTCATTAACAATGGACCAATGGGAAGAGAGCAATGTGCACATTTGGTCTCCTCCAAAAGTAGGGGGTAATTAGGCTTGTCTTCCTCCATTAATACAAATGTGGGGTTCAAAAAGAAGGGCCTGGGCTTCATAAATTTAGGGGGGGTGGGGGGGGGCTAGGTAACTAAAAGTAAGGTGGCTCCATCATTTTCAGCCCCCATCATTCTCGTGGGTCAAAAAACCCTAAAAATGGGTTTTTTCAAAAATTTCAAAAAGTGATTTCCCCCCCCCTAAAAACCCAAACCAAACGATATTGTATCAAAAAAGAGATTTTTTTGCCTCCATATTCTCTCTCTACACTCCATTCTCCCCTCCAACATCACCTTACACTCCATTCTCCCCAAAACCAGCAACTCAAATCTGCATAGCTCTCTCTCTCTCTCTCTCTCTCTCTCTCTCTCTCTCTCTCTCTCTCTATTGTGCATAGTCCTGTAGCTTATTCACGCCTACAATAATCTCTCTCTCTCTCTCTCTCTCTCTCTCTCTCTCTCTCTCTCTCTCTCTCTCTCTCTCTCTCTCTCTCTCTCTCTCTCTCTATTGTGCATAGTCCTGTAGCTTATTCACACCTATAATAATCTCTCTCTCTCCATCCCCCCTCTCTCTCTCTCTCAACAGTGCTTAGACCCTGCATCTTATTCACCTCTCTCTCTCTCTCTCTCTCTCTCTCTCTCTCTCTCTCTCTCTCTCTCTCTCTCTCTCTCTCTCTCTCTCTCTCTCTCTCTCTCTATCTATCTATCTATCTATCTATATATATATATATATAGTGCTTAGACCATGGAGGGTAGTGCATGTACGTGGTGAAGGAGAAGGCCAAGAGGCACAATAGAGTCTATGCTCTTGCACAATGTGAGGGATGAGCATGATGCTTGGCTTGGGATGCATTTTCAGAAGGGAGATTGGGTCTATTTACAACCGAGTGCCACTGGACCCCATCGAGTTCGACGTCGAGATATTGAGCACCATTGGAAGGGGCATCTACTAGGTTTCAAGGACTTAAGGCGTGATGGGTTGGTGGCCCTTATACAACATGTGTATTCAACAATGGATATTTCATTTTGGCCCCAACGGCACACTTCTCTTTTTTCTTGTAATTGTATGGATTTCTCTCTAGTAGGTTAGTTTACATGGGCTCTTGTTTTCAACCTCATTTGATGGGTTTGTTTGTTTCCAGATATTTTCCCTTCTAACTTCATTGAGGAGTAGCCTGTACGAAGTCTAACAGGGACATTCTATGCCGTTCATGCTCATATAGGGGATGGAATACTTTCCAACATTGCCCCTTCTAACCTTGCTTGTCAGAAAGTTCTTTTCTAACACACAACTATGTAGTGCCCACACAAGCCAACGGGTTGGTAAGCTTGAAGAAACCCCCTCCCCTCCTCTCTCTAGCACTTAATGGCAAACACCTGATGTTTGGGCTATGATTACTCTTAAGGCAAAGATGGCTAGTGATATACAAGCCTCTTTGAAGTACACCAAGGCCTCAAGATCAGTTGGTCTTACTTGGGCTTGCCCTATGCATGTGTTTGTCCACATGTTTCAAGCCTTTCAGTGCACACAAACACCCACCATGTACATGTGCAAGGTTGTGGGTGTTGAAGAGATGGTCAATTTACTTGGCCAAGGGTGGGACCTTATGGATGGGGAGCACAAAGGGGAGAATTTCAAGTGCAATGTAGTACAGTCTAGTGTCTCCTTTTGATTCTTGCGAGCATGTGCCACTTTGTGGATTCGATTTTGTTATGAGCGGTGGATGAGGAAGAAGGGAGCATGGATTCCCTTACAAGCTCAAGAGGAGGTTGTGGAGCCCATAGCTCTCTCGATATGCTTACCAAATGTGGGGGTAGATATTGTCCAAGCAAGCAAGCATTGGAGCCTATTGAATGTTCATGATCACCTATGCATCTTGGGATACGAGGGAATTAGCAATGCTTCCTTCAAATTGCAAGGCAAGAAGGTGAGGGTTGTTTGTTCTTTAAACAAACAATGTATTTTCTCATAACTATCATAGTTCACCTACAATGAGGTGTGTTTGGATAGGTTGGAAGGTGGCTAGAAGCAAGCACCAAGGTGTCCTCAGATTGGGGGTAGTATGATGTCACTTTGGCTCAAGGGACCTAAGCTGGAAGTGTCCATTTAGTAATCTCACTGCTTTTTGGGCAGATGTTTTGTAATCTCACTCCATTTTGGAGTTGGTTTGTAATCTCACTCCATTACAGATTTTTTTAAATATTTTTATTTTCTACGGTACTTTGGCTTAATATATAGGAATTTTGGTTTATTGAATTGTGGTTTTGTGGTATGGTTTCTTTATTTTCATAAAAACCTTTTATAAATACTCAAGGCCCTTTTAGGGTTTTTTTTGGTCCAGTGTGATAGGACACAAACCTTCTATAAATACCTGAGGCCCCTTTTACGTGTCATTTTTTCTATGTAACCACCAGAGCACCAAAGCACCTAAACAACCCTCCTCTCATCATGAGGCCCCTAGAGCAATTCATTGACTTTCTACGTGAGATTGGCTTCCCTGAGCCACGCACCTACACGCTATGTTCACTCGCGTGGTTGACTGGACCTCCACCATCTGACTGCACTTTAATCTATTTGTTGACACCCTCACCTACATGGAGACCCACCTAATGCCGCACTCAGTGGCATTAGGGGATGATCATGGCTTGTGGGTGCCATGTAAACTTCTCGAGCACATAGTCCACAACAAAAAAACCCTTCAAAAAATGGATTAAAAGATTTGAACGTATGGCGGCACTCTTAGATCACTTCATAGAGCTTGAAAACAAAAAGTCTGCAAGCTCGGCAAAGGGGATATTGGCCAGTGCTTCCTCTCATGGTTGGCATGTTTTGTCTTCCACATTTTTGAAGGAACCGAGGAAGGTGAAGTTGAGCTCCCCCCCAGTTATGCCTTGGGGGGTTTGTCATAGATAAGGGTGAGCAAGACAGGGTAGCCGCTGCTTGCCTGTCCCAGTGAATCAGTGCTCGTCCAAAAGGACTTCCCGGAGGGTGCATTGGGGTTGGCCAATAACCCTCGTCACATCAAGGCTAGTGCTAGAGCGGTAGGGCAATTAAAGAGGAAGGTGACTTTGCCCCCATTCCAGAAATAGAAATCAAAAGTTTATGTCCAGTGGTGGTTGGCCAGTGGTGGTTGGTGGGGGGCGAGCTCTTTCTCTTTTTGCATGACATCAGAAACTCTTGTGGGGATTCACATGGATGAGTGCCTTAGCATGCTCAAAGTGAAATGTGAATTCCCTATAGATGATTTGGGTACATGCTACCTTGAGGATATCCTCCTACCCATTGACAAATTCCATGGAGGACACAATGGCGATCGCACTAGTAGAGGCAACGAAGACCGTGGAACAAACTCATGTAACTGAGGAGGAGTTTCAGACTACCAATAAAAATCTCTAGCTTGTGGACATGCTATGCTGGGAGATGGGTGGCGGAAGTCCAAAGAGGCCAGATTTGGATGAGACAAAGTTTTGATTTGGAATGCAAAGGCAACGAAGATGAACATGAAAAGTAGAAAGTTGTGGTGGAGGTCGACAGTTGGACCATGTGAGGTGGGGGGTCATGTGCTTCCACTGGCCCATACCCAGCCCTGAACCATTATATTCCACATCTCCTTGTGGATGATATTACAATAATCTATAAGGACTTCACCCCGTCTGCCACTTTCCCACTTTTGGCATTGAAAGCATTGTCAAAGCAACTTTGTGTGGCCACTTTAGGCCAATCAATTAGATATGTCATATTAGTTAAGAAATCTCTTGTAATGACTACATTTGGTACGAACTATAGAGGCAAGGTGCTGGCCTTTTTCATGCCCTTTTGGCCCACTTGTTTTTTAATTTATTTGATATTTGATTATTCAAAGCAACCTACAAATTCCTTGAACTTTGGAATAAATTAAGGGCTAAACACTAGTGAACCCTAGCAAATTCTAGAGAGAGAATGAACCCTTATAGTACAAGTAAAATTTTAAACCATTCTCAACTAAGGGATATGTATTTAAACCTAAAATTTTAAATATGAATAGAATTGACATCAATTGGATAGGTCTTATGTGTAAAACCTCAATTATCATGTGGCTTATGTGACATTGTTTTAAAAAAACTCAAACATTGCAAAAATTTTAGAAATCCAAAGGGGCCAGAGGGGTCCAAAAATGTCTTGTGTGGTGCACGCCTCCTGCACAGGTGTTTTTCACGCCCTTCTGGCCTCCTTGTTTGGTACAATTTAAAAAACACCAATCAATCGCATCAAACACAATTATAGACTATGAGAAACAAAGACATAAAAGTTATCTTGCATTGATAATTGCAAAAATGTTACATTTGTATGTGTAGGCCAATTACATTAAAAAATAGATGGTCTATCTCTGCCACCCTTTTTCCCCCGAGAATTCACCGTGCCAACTAGATGTCCTTCATCATGATGGTCACTTTCTTTGCATGAATTGCGCAGAGGTTAGTGTCCTTAAAAAGAGTGACTAGGTAGGCCTCTACCACCTCCTGCAATGCTCTTGTGCAATGCTTCGAGGGCAATGGACTACATGCAACATTCCATCTTGTAATCCCATAGAATTTCCTTGCATGTCCATGCAAATGGAGCCCTCTGGATTAGGAGCTCCATCGACTTCTGGTAGTGGTGTATCTCCTGTAATAATCTGAAGTTGGAGCAGCACGTTTTACATTATGGACCATGTAGAAGAGCTTGTGGGAGTCCGACGACCATGTAGGTGGGGGGCCTCAAAAATGTGCTCTTACGACGGCGGTGTTGCTGAGCAACCTTTGGTCATTCGGGCTCTTAGGGAGTCTCGGTGGCCTCTGGCTCTGTCTAGGAGGGACACAACCTCTACGCAGAGTCTTCATGGCTACTGCCAGGTGTGTTGGAATATCTATGCTAGCCCATGAGGACTCCCCCATCGGCCTGTTGTTGTCGCTCGACTGAGTCCTCTCTGAATCGGAGTCATTACTCTGTGTGCTGTCACTGCTATTGTCAGTGTTGTCATAATCGACAAGCACCCTCCTTTGCTTTTTACTGTTGGGGCATTAAATTCCTCCGCGATGTCCTTGGCACCTACTTCCCTCCTCCTTATGTCCTCTTCTGTGAGTTTCTTTCATAGTCTGCTTACTGCACCATGGCCTCAAAATGTATGAAAGGCTTAAAGAGGATGTAAGCTCTCAAATGTATGAAATGGCCAAAAGAGGGAAATCTCCTTTTATTAGAGCTCAAAAATGTGTCATCATTGCAAAAAACCCTAATTTTAGGAGGTGTTTCACACGGGCCAAAAGAGGGAAATCTCCTTTTATTAGAGCTCAAAAATGTGTCATCATTGCAAAAAACCCTAATTTTAGGAGGTGTTTCACACGGGCCACTAGGATGTGACAATGGCCAGTCTGGGCACCTTGCACATGGCATTTTTGCACCCTTGAGGCCCACATTTTTTTTGTTGAAAAAAATCAATTGTACAATAATTGATCTCTGCACTTGATATAATCCACAATTTTGACATTAAATGACTATTGGAAAAACTAAAAACAAAAAGTGTGGCAAAATGACACTTAATTCCATAAATGGTAAAAAATAAAAATATCATTAATTGGTATCATATTACATAGAGGGTAGAAGTTTCTTACAATCCAAATTTTCCATCAAAATTCCATCCCTTACAAGATCTTAACTAGGGAAATAGATCATTCGGAGCAAGCTTGTTAAATTTGCAGCAATGTGATGAGCTATGGTGGATCAAATGCTAGAATCAACATCATTAGAAAAGAGATTAGATGATAATTAAGATGTGATTAGTGAGCAATTAATTGATAGCGTAATGTAGGCATGGATAATCAAAAACCAGCAAATTCTCATTAGGCCAATGCCTCAATTTATAGAGTTTACATCAAAGCATCTAATCCCACTGATCTCTCCTTGATTCACTCCACCTCTTTTGCTTGATTCTCTCCACCTCTTCCTAGAATATCTCCACACCTCCTAAATCTTCTCATGCTACTCTTTATTCTCTCTAGTAGATACTTCTCACCTTTTCGCAACTTCTCTCACATTTACAGATTCTCTTTTATAGCCTCTTGCTAAAGGGTTTGTTCCCGCACACACCCTATTCACTTGTATATTTCAACACCTCCCCTCAAAAACTGAATAATCCTAGCACACCTGGACCCTATACCAAGTTTTTCTCTTACTTGATAGTCCACGACCAGTGCCTCAAGTCCCTAAGCTCATCGTCCTTGACACTCTCTTTCTCTAGATGTGTCCAAAGGCCTACTACTACAAGTGCCCGTGACCTTGACTAAAGTGCTCACACATACATCTACCACATGGCCTACATCATCGGTGGCTCAGAGGTGGTTTTACTCTGTTGGGGCAGGTTACATTGGGTTGTGGGGTTTCTCTCTCTCTCTCTCTCTCAGGAAAGATGATCTGACTCCACTTCCTTAGGAGCCTCCATGAAGTTTGTTGATGTCGTTCCTTCTCCACTGGGTTTGCTGTAGCAGTCTCTTGCCACGTGTCCTGGTTTTCCACAGTTGTGGCAAGTGAAGGTCCTTCCTCCTACTCTACCTCTTCCTCCTCGTCCTCGTCCTCGAGAGAATCCTCCTCGAGTGAAGAATGCTTTTTCTTCTCCAGTTGTTGAGTCCAGCTATTTCTTCTCTTTGACCCTGGTCTCTTGCTCTAGTAGAGCTCGTTCTATCTCGTGCAGCTTCAATTCAGGTACATTCTTTAATGTTGCTACAATGTTTTCATATTCATCTTTGTCCACACTCTTCAGAAGCACTGCTAGTGCCTCATCATCTTCTACCTTTTTGCCAATGGCTGCCAATTGTTGCTTAATGCTTTTATATTTGTTCAAGTGTGTGATTAAAGGTTCACTTTCCTTCATATCCAGTTTGTAGAATTGCATTAACAGATTAATCTTTCAATTTTTTGCTTGAGTGCCAAATAATTTATTGAGTTCATCCCATGCATCTTTTGCCCATTATATCCCTGTCTATCCCTGTGATGTGATGAATGATTTCATCATTCAAACTAAGTGCGATAAGTCCTAATGCTTTCTCATTCTTGCTCTTCCACTCATTTTCCTCTCTCACCTCTTGGCATTGATCTCTCTTCCCTCAACTAGCCCCGACAGATTTTTTCTCATGAACAAAAAATGGTTTTTGTCTGCCACGTGTAAAACTACTCCCCATTAAATTTGGCTATCTCTTGTGCCGTACTCATGATGATGTGAAGGGGTTCTTACCTCTTGATCCAATTTCAAGATTCAAGGGCAGTGTCTACCCTTTTATAGCTCAATCTGGTGTTTAGGTGATGATTACAACAGATTTATCAGCATAAATTCACAAGAATTTACATTAAACCAAGGGTAACAAATCTGTACGGAATGGCTGGAGTATCAAACCATCTCTGAATTGCAATCTGAAGTTATAAGGATCTGTATCAGATACCCAATGGTTAATTTGGACCCTCAATTGTACCAAAATATAGTGATTAGTATTGATTAATCTCATTGATTAGCAAAATAATCCTCTGTTTTGTGTGTAAAAAATAGAGTATGTGGGGAGTCCAGATCTGGGCCTTAGAGTTCAAAAGCTCAAATCCTTTCAAGGCCATCAATAGCAATCATTCTAGTAGAGGATTAAGCCAAGAAACACAAGATTTGACCAAACATTGAATGCGTTTTACCAAAGTCACCTGCAGATTTGATGGAGAGCTTGGATCTCACTGTAGACTTGATGAAATCAAAATTGTCTTCACCAGCTTGTAGAGCACCCTCGAAAACCCCTAGGGCCAAGAGTAATTAGAGCAATGTCTTCTGGTGCAGACAAGATCTCCAATTCTCTTCAAAAAAAACGGTGCCAGCAAATTCGTGATCTATAGCAGCAGCTGTTGTAGAAGGCGGTTTTGCAAATCTCTTTGATGGGCTGGAGCATGGGGCTTGTGGCTATGTGTGGCTAAAAGCTTGGAGGCTATTGTTAAGCCTGGAGGGAGATCAAGCCCCTCCACCAACTGTGGGGGTACAAAAGCTCTTTGAAAAGAAGAGGTAAAACTTGATTATGTACTAATCTTGATTAGCTAGGTGATTAGCAAGATAATGGGCTCATAAATTTGATAGATTCTAGGCTAGGCTTTGATACCATGTTAAATTTACAGCAATGTGATGAGCTATGGTAGATCAAATGCTAGAATCAACATCATTAAAAAAGAGATTAGACGATAATTAAGATGTAATTATAGTGAGCAATTAACTGATAGCTTAATGTAGGCATGGATAATAAAAAACCAATAAATTCTCATTAGGCCAATGCCTCAATTTATAGAGTTTACATCCAAGCATCTATTCCCACTAATCTCTCCTTGATTCACTCCACCTCTTTTCCTTGATTCTCTCCACCTCTTTCCAGAATATCTCCACACCTCCTAAATCTTCTCATGCTACCCTTTATTCTCTCCCAGTAGATACTTCTCACCTTTTCACAGCTTCTCTCACATTTACAGATTCTCTTTTATAGCCTCTTGCTAAGGGTTTGTTCCTGCACACACCCTATTCACTTGTATATTTCAACAAAGCTTAGAGCTACACTAGACTTAATTGTGCTTGAAACAGCAGGGGACTCCAGTACTTGGATAATGTTTTGCACCATAGCTTCCTGGTGTTGTGCAATATTTGTGGCATGGTGCAAGGCCAAGGCTTTGTCTTCTTGGTGGCACCGCGGGGTCATTGGGGACTCTACCACCTATGATGCGGCAGAATGCACTTTGGTTTACACTACTTCTGCAAACCTGCAAAATAAGTTTTTCAATCATCAAAAATTTACACCATCAAACAAATGATGCTCTAAGGCTCTTACACGTTACTTACCCAAGTATTATGGCCAATGCGGCTACCAAGGTTTTGCAAATCTTGGATGTGGGAATGTTAAGGCTTTATTATGTAATTCTTAGACCTTAGTCAAAGGGCTTGGGGGTTAGTTACGTGTGAATGTATCCTTTGGGATCTGAACCGAGTAGTTATTACCCTGACAGTTGCATCTAGGGATTAGAGAGATGGAACGTTGATTCTGATCGCTAATGAATGAAGGAGAAGTTCTGCTATGTCTTTGCGTAGTGTTTTATTATGTTTTTCTTGATGTTTGTGCAATCATTATGCTGATAAATGAATCAGAGTCTGTGCTTTGATGTGCTCTGAATGGTGTTGAGGGTGTATTATTTATTAATGCCTTGTACAGAACCTTTTAGAGGGCCATGTACACATTGGCGATCCTATGGGTTCGAATGCCCTGAGTTCTGGGAGGATACGACTTATTCAGAGGACCGCTAGCCTTGGATGTCTGGAGATAATTCGGGGAATTCAAGAAGATATTATACAAGGTCAAGGGCCAGAGATGCTGACGCTGCTTTAACAGGCAGAAATGATGTTGAAGAAGGTGATGATTATGATTCAGATTATGAAGTTCCTCCGGGAACAAGTGGAGCATTGGAAACTGTTTTGGAAGAAGATGTAGAGGAGGAAACATTGGATCAAGAAGCAGAAGATATTGATGATGAGGAAGAAGTACATGATCAGTTTGTGGATGCTGTTCAAGGAGAAGGGATCCCGACAAGTTCGGTACAATCTGAATCTGATTTGGGTATTCCAATTTTAAATAATGATTCAAATGCTAATGCAAAAGCAAGAAGTGTTGAGGATACTCAAAATCCACCAGTATTCTAAAGCACTTTCAGGACATTTCTTGGGGGAACCTTGTTGAATAGAGTTATTAGGGGAAGTAGTAGGAGAAGGTTGCAGTTTGAACCATTACCAATCTTCGTAAGGAGGCGAGTTAGAGAGGCAGCAATGAATCCTCAAAATCCACCAGCACAGAACCCAAAGGTGAGATTAGCAAAGTTCAGGCAAGGAGGACCCTGACTGCCATGTAACCCAAAGGTGAGATTAGCAAAGTTCAGGCAAGGAGGACCTTGACTACCATGTAGCCCAATTCTAAACAAGGTGGGAGGCTAGTGGCTATGACACACTTTATGGGGGAGAGGTGAAGAAGAGGCAGTTCGCTGCTACCTTAGAAGGCTCAGCAATGGATTGGTTTAGCCAGTATGGTTTGGGACATTTTGGAAACTTTGATGCTTTGAGAGATAGTTTTCTTGCCAGGTTCAGAAGGGAGAAAACAGCCAATGACATCATAAATAAAATTAAAGACCTTCAACAAAAAGAAATGCTAGTAGAGGACTATGCTCATAAGTTTAGGGTTCTCTCTCGAAGATTGGAAGGAGTAGATAGGCTTTCCAATGAAATGTTAGCTTCTTATTTCCTGAATGGATTAAGGAAGACAATCAGATCAGCAGTGGCTAATGTAGACATTGCTGCAGGTTTTGATGCTTTGGTGCAAGCAGCAGTAAGAGTAGAAAAGAGGTTGGGTGTTACTAAGAAGAAGCAAAAGAAAAAGAGGTCTGATTCAGACCTAGAATCTGACTCTGATAGAGACACAGACTCAGAGAGCTCTGATGATAATTCAGAATATAATCAGATTTAGATTATGAATCAACTAGCCAGAAAAGGAAAAAGAAGAAGAAATCTTCAAAGTCCAAAGATATTGGCAAAAAGAAGAAGAAAGGATTGGATGATGAACAACTGTTAAAGAGGCTTAAAGCATTGAAGTATGCCTCAGTATTAACAAATGATAGACCAGTGTGTCAGATATGCTCAAAGGAAGGACATTTAGCAACCAATTGCTGGTATAACCCAAATTTCAGAGGAAGAGTTCCCCTTGGTGTACAAAGGTCAAAGCAGCAGCAGAACGAAACTTCATCTAATCAAGTTTTCCCTGCTCAAGCTAGAGGACCAAATAGACATTTCAGATCACAGCCTAGACAAACATGGCAATCAGATTTTAGAGGAGAATTGAAGTGCACTTATTGTGACAAAGAGGGTCATAGACAGGATCCAGCTTGTGAGTTATGGTGCAAGCATAGGACAGAGAGAGGTATCCCAATTGTAAGGTACCCTGTAGTAGATCAAAATCAGAGAGGAAAGATGCAGCAAAACCAACAAATAACATAGTTAAATGCAGTGACAGTGATAGAGGACCAGTTTCAGAGTAACTCTGAGAATGTGGCTTGTGATTGTTCTGGATGTGTAGTCCATGCAAATGATAAGGATGGGAAACAACAGATTCTTGCCTTGGCAGTGAGTGACAAGAGCTGCAAAGTTGAATAAAGGTCCAATTCAATGGGCAGATCAGGAGAAAGGTAGAAGCAAGGTTCAGAGGAAGTTGGACAAGAAGAAGCCAGCTTTGGAAGAATTAATGCTAGAACAAATTGAAGGGGTTTGTGAAGAACAAGGACAGGACAAAGGAGAAGAGGAAATTTCTAAGGTTGACTCACTCTATGAAGCTCTGTTACATTCAGAAATTCAGATTTCTCTTGACCGATTGTGGACATTAGTACCAGGGAGATTTGCTGTTTCAAAGAATTCTTCAGAGAAAAGGTGTTGATTCACCTTAAAGTAATTTTTCAATGAGTAATATTGTTCAGGTGGAAGATGTTGATTTCAAAGTTCCTGCCATATCAGTCAAATATTAGGGCCAGCCCATACATGGAGCTCTTTTGGATGGTGGATCAAGAGTTAATATACTTCTTGAGTCAGTTTATATTCAACTTGGGAGCCAAAAGTTGCATCCAACACCTTTTCAGGTAAAAATGGCTGATCAGAGGAGATTACAACCTTTAGGTTTGCTAAAAAACCAGGAGATCATTGCAGGATTGAAGTTTATGGTCAACTTTGTAGTACTCAGGATGCAATCAGGGAACTTGGCTTACCCAATGCTCCTTGGAAGACCCTGGTTCAGGCAGGCTAAGTTACAGCAAGATTGGGGAGCTAATATAGTGATCTTGAAACAGGGGAACCAGAAACAGGTTTTACCCATGACATCTACTATATTTATGCCAAAGGAGCAAAGAGCTTTGTGGGCACAAGATACACCTAGCAGATGAAGTAGAAGATGATGAAGAAGAGGAATATTTGAAGGCCAATCCAGCAGTTGTCCCAGTATTTGATATAAATGTGATGACTATTTTGAGAGATTATGAGGATTGTTTTGCTGTAGCTGCAGAAGAGGAAAGAGACCAGCAATTACAGGATATTCAAACAGGGACAGAGATGACTAAGGAACAGTTCAGAGTTCTACAGGAATCAGAGAGCTGTCACAATCAGAGGAGATGCAGAATGATCTATCAACAGATCAGGCTATTGGAATAGCAGAACAAAGATATGAAAACAGTATGAAGAAATCAGCTAGAGTTATGGAGGATGATCTGAATGAATGGAATTTGGGAACAGAGAATGACAGACCCTAAAGTTGTCAAAGTTAGTGTTTGTCAGGCGTTTTTCTGAAAGGTGTTTTGGGCTTGTGTACATATGGATGCATCGCATGTGTGAAGGTTTTGCTTTTGAATGTGTTGCCAGGTGTACAACTTGCAGCCATTCGTGGCTCGCACATGATGCTTGGCAATAGCTCCGACACGTGCAGCAAGAGCGCACATTTTTGGCATCGCTCTGCTAGGGAATTGCCCTGCACCAAGCTCCAGATGCAGCTCGGGCTGCTGTTTGAAGTCTATTTTATCCTGCAGGAAAGGCAAAGAGAGACGTGTTTGTGTGTTTGCTGCTACTGTTCTTCAGTCATTTTCCAGTTTTGTTTTCTTCATTTTTTTCACATTTCAGTTCTGTGTGTTAGTTGTTAGAGCAGTAAGTTAGTTAGTATTAGTGTGTGCATGCACGTGTGTAGACAGAGGGTAGAAGAGCTGCTATGCGCTGTGCTGCTGTGTTGGCAGCCACAGCAGAGGGCATCGCCAGCAAGCGGCCAGTCCTAGGTGCACATGAGCTATTTTTCTCTAAAAGTATTTTTTAAGTTTTAAAAAAAAATTAAAAAGAAATTTTTTATTGAAAAAAAATGAAAAAGAAAAAACCCTCAATCGACCCCGGCCTCGGTCTTTGATATATATATATGTAGGAGAGTGAGCCTCCATAGCTTTCTCTCAAGTGAAAGCTTAAGGGGAGTGAAGCTCTATATATAGTCTATCCCCCCAAGGAGTGGAGTGGGCATGTGGGACAAAGCCTTCACCTTTCCTCCCATAGGCACCCTTGGACTTTCTAATTTAAGCCTCACACCTAGGCACAAATAGAGTGTTCTAAGGGCCACGGGAGCTTTGGATAGGCGAACACTGTGCTGTAAAGTATGCTAGGACCCCTTTAATGATACGCTCGTCTTGAGCTATCACACGCCTTAGTCCAGTTTCGACCATAAGTAAGGGAGTGAAAACGGGTTGAAAACAAGACAAAAACGAGTAAAAACGGGGTGCGAAACACCTAAGAAACCACTTGTATGGGCTTCAAGGGTAGTTACCAACGCCAGTAGGATACCCACATCACATGCATCTACGCTCTAGTCAGGTGCTAGAGTCTGAGCAACTAGAAAGCATTTCAGTTTATGTAGGCTCACACCATCCCTCCACGTTAGCATCTTGGCCTTCACTTGGAACCCAAGGAAGTGCAACCCAAGATCCATGAATATCGGCTGGTGACTCGTCCTCTGACTCTGAAGTCATGGAAGGGCATCCTACCCAGAACTCCGAGGAAGCAAGCTAAAACATACCAATTTGGGTCCCACAACCCGGATCTAGCATGTTTAGTCGTCTAATAGAGACTTTTAGTAGAGCTACGTGCTCTGAACCTATGACAAGTGAAGTAAACAAAGGAGGTGGGGAAGTAGATTCGCCATTCACATCTCATGTATACCCTGCCCTCCCAAAGAGTGTCCATGTGGATATTCTACCCACTTCATTTAATGAAGGCCCTACTGAGCTACCACCTTCTGATGCTCTTCCTAAAGTAGAGGCCCCTAGAAGTCAAACCACAAGAAGTGACATTGCGTCCACTTCGAGAGAACCTTTTAGCACGCCAAGTTTAGATGGGATATTTCTCAATGAAAATTGGGAATATGACCTACGCACAGAGAATCTGACTGACCTATACATGGGTTACACATACCATGTAGGTTGGTTAGAAGTCATACGATCTACATCTAGTGCCACCAATCTAGATGAACAACAACAAATGATATGTGAAGTTATCCATAGAATTATCCAATTCGAGAGGCAGAATAGGGGAGTGAACCTAGTTTCAACTGGCCCTATGAGATTTTTGGATACGGACAAGGCTAAACAACCAACCCTATTGCAATTTGGAGACTCCCTCGGTGAGTCCCGTAGATCCTTCATATGTTGTTTCGCCTGGAGTCTCAATGCAGGTTAAGCGCATGAGCAGTAACTTTAGCTTTCCAACTTTGGCTCAACTCTCCATTAGGGAATCCACAATGCCTACTCGGATGATGAGCATGACGGAAAGTGCACCCGTTACCACTATAGTTAGTATAACGCCGCTACCTAGTGGTACAGTACCTACAACAGTGCGTACCACTGCATATCGACCATATGTACCTATCGCTACTCATGCTCATGTAGCTCCTACGCCTCTTGTTATGCCAATGGTGTATGCTGCACGAATGCCTTATCAGAACCCTTATCCAAGAGGAGCTATGCCTAGTCACATATCATATCCTGCATCAGCTGCATACATACCAAGACCAATGCCAACTCTCCTGTCAACCAGGCCATCCCAAAAGTGCCTCCACCAGCTATGCCTGCTCAGTTAGGTGATCTAGCAGCGTTTGCTCAAACGATCAGACGATCTATTGCAGAAAACATGCGTGGCAAACCTGAGAGAGCCTAGAAGCAAGGCGGTACAAGTTGCCAAGTATTAGGCAAAAATTTGAAAGGTGTTTTGGGCTTGTGTATATATGGAATGCATGGCATGTGAAAAAGCTTTGCCCTGAATGCCTTGGAAAATGTACAGAGTGGGTGGTTTTATGTTTTTTTTTCGAGCTTTTGGTAATGCTTCCACGTGAAAATATTACGGGAACCCCGAATGTGATGATGGTTGGTCAATCTCTGGGGCTGATTCTGGATGCAGAGATGGCGCTCCATTTTTAGCAAGCATGTGATGATGATCGGCAGTGCATGGCACCGACTACAATAGTCATGTTTTGGTAAATTATGATGCAACTGATTGAGAACGTGTGGGTAGCTCTCGCATTCATTTTGGAAGTCGTGGGCGCCTATAGTGTGTAGGTGTTGGCCATATTAGTAAACCTGTGAAAGAGGTTGGCAGGGCATGGGGAATTGACATGTTTTGTAAGTTGAGGTGCAGCTGATCGAGAACACTGAAGGTTAGTGGAAAGGTTGGTGGTGGCCATCTTCCAGGGCTTTCGAGATTCCAAGGTGGCTGGCGAAGACCCTGTCCACCTGGCCGCCTATGATTTTGACAGCGGCTTTGCAAAGGGAGACAAGGGAGAGAGTTGGGTTTTTGGGCTGTATAGCTGAAGCAAAAAGAGAGGGAATAGAGCCTGGTAGCGCAGAGTGATCGCTACAGTGGCTGGGTTTTTGTTTGTGTGGTTACCGCAGCTGCTAGCGACAGAGAGAGAGAGAGAGTTTGGTTTTGAGTAGGGCTACTGCTGTTAACAGAGCCGGTGGTGGGCGGCAAAAGTACTCTCAGCGGAGGCAAGTACTTTGGTTTTGGAGGGTGCTGCTCTCAGTGTGCTAGTGGATGCCAAGAGGATGCGGCATCAAGGACCTGTCTCGCAGGCTGGTTGCACGTCGTCTGAAGAGGAGGAGGTGGTGGTTGCCACCTCTAAGAAAAAAGGTGTTTTGGGTAAAGTGTGTTGCTTTGACTGTTGCTATGAGGCTGGCGACTTGCTGGGAGGCCGCCGCCGCTGGATGCAGAGTTTTTTTGGTAGGTGCTGCTTGGGTTTGTTTTGTAAGAGGCAGTTGCTGGTAGCGCAAGAGAGTTGCCTTCAGTTGAGGCACAGGCAGAGAACGTGATGAAGAGGAGGCTGGTGATGGGGGTAATGAATCTAAGGGAGAGAGCAGAGTGAAAAAGAAGTTGGCGCCAAATGCAGGGAAAGCTTCGGGCTATTTTGGAGGATGAGCTTGTGGGCTATTTTTAATGGCTGCATTTACAACTGTATGCATGGAGGTTTGGCTGCGTGTACATGGACTCAGGGATGTATCTCAGGAAAAGATAGGAGACAAGCTTATGTGGGTTTGTGAACTCGAGGCTGTTTAGTACTCCTTGTCTTGAGAATCAGGGGACCTGGTCGAAACGCGGTGTTCATGTATTTACAGTTTGTGTGAGCCTATGCAATTCAGCGAGGGCTCTTTGAGACTGTGAAAATAGTATAGAGTTTGTTGTGCAAAACAGCCTTGGTTTTAGCACTGTTTGTGGATGGTGCTGTGTATGTTTACACGTGGGAACAAGACTGTATATGTTGTTGGTGGGTAATTATTTTGTCTATGGTGCCCTTGCTTTGTGTTGTCTTTCTGGTGTGGGTGGTGTGGTGAATTGCGTGAGAAGTGTTCCAGCCAGTGTGCTAGTGGTGCCCCCGCCGTGGTGGTGCTCCCGTTGGTGCTAGTATTTCCAAGGCTGTTGGATGGACAGCTATAGAGGCAGGTGATTCCGTGTCCGAAATTTCCAACACCAAGCTCACTCAAAACTTCACAGTGGTAACGAAGATGTTAGGAAGCACATTGAAGTTTTTGAACACGTGTGTGATTCCTTGGAAGAGCACAATGAGCTACATAAGTGTAAAGCCTTAGGCTTAACCTTGAGTGGAAAAGCCGAAGATTGGTATCGAACTTTAAGGGTTGAAGAGAGCATACTCACTATACCAATCTCAAGAGATTGTTCTTGAAAGAATACATACGTGAGGGTGTGCTTTGGGGTGTAGCATCTCAACTCCAAAAAGCTAAACGCGAGGAAGGAGAGTCAGTGATGAGAGACTTTATTAGTCGACTAAAGCATCTAAATTCTCGCTGTACTCCCGATGAGTGCTTCAATAACAACCAACTTATTGATAGATTCATCCGCCGAGGATTGCGCCACGAGGACATATACAATGGCCTAGTCATTAGAGGTCTTACAAGATGGGAAGCAGTCGCTGCCAATGCAATCCAGTTTAGAAGACAACTTGATGATTGTGCAAGTAAAAAGGTGTCTTCGGAGACAAAGTCTGTTAATTCACAAGTATTTGGGCACGAGCCAATGACTATAAAACCTATTTCCAAGGAGCCCAAGATGTTCGAAATGTCTATAGAGCTGACCTTACTAAGGATCTCCAAGAATACTTTAGGGGTAATCGAGCTCCTTAAAATAGCCATATGTACCCAAGAAGAGAGCAACAATGGTGTTCGGTTTGCCTAGGACCACATAGCACGAGTGAATGTCCCACATTCAGAGTCAAATTCAATGGGACTTGCAATACATGTGGTAAGTATGGCCATCAATCTAAGGATTGCCTAGTACTTAAGCATATGTTAGCAAATTAGGCACCACTAGCCTGGTCAAACACACCTCAAGTACCCGCACTGATGCCTGCACCACCTATCGAGCAACCATCACAACACATAGTTCCAAGGAACCCAAATTTAGTCTAGTCTATGCCGTTACCACCGCCCGTGCTAGGACCACAACCTCCGCATCCGCCGAGGGTTACCCCTATAAACATGATGGGTTATGAGTCACATAGTGCGTGTGGGGATTATGAAGAGGATATAGACCCCACTGTTCCTCCATATGGGATTGATACGTTTGAAATGACTCCCCAGTATTACATGGAGGATCATTTTGGGCAAGTCAAGCATGTATATCAAGCGGCTGCTCTTGCCACACAAGAGGGAAAAACCTTAATACCTTTGCCAGGAGACCACCTCTTCAATGCTACGATTGTGGTGGACCGCATCGTGTAGCGGAGTGCCCTATAGGCTACTCAAATGCAACCAAATCAAGGGAGCACGTCACGAATGCTGATACTTACATGTAATCATTGTGGCATAGATCATTTGATTGCTCAATGTCCACATAATCCAAGTGCACCCAAGATTATGCCATTGAATTTGGTTGAGATCACCAATGAGGCACTAGGAACCACACATGTTGTACCCGCAAATGTAGTCACACAGTCAATGCTTCAAAATCAAAACTACATTCTTGAAGAGAGGGATACTACATCAATTGCTCGAGCAAAGAAAAAGAAAATGTGATGGAAGAGATCGCTTAATGCCACAAGCTCCAAACCTAGTTTAAAGACTAATATAGGGACAGGAGACGACCCTATGTATATGAATGATCCTGAAGATGATTCTGATTCAATAGAAACCATGGAGACCAAAGCCACCACTTTAAGGGAGGAACCCACTCGGGAGCGCAAGGAAGGAGAATCAAGCAAAGACATAAATCGGGGGAAACAAAAGGAAACTCCTCCTACTTCACAACCAAGTCAACTAATGCGCTCTCAGCTACCCAAACTGATTGAGACTCTCAAAGACAAGCCACGTGGGCCAAAAACCCTCAAGAAAAAGATTAGGACTTGCCCAAACCCAGTAGAGGAGATTGAACGAGTGCAACACTTAAGGGGTTTGGTGGAAGAAACACAAAGAGAACTGGAGCTAGAACCTAGAAAAATCAAGATCCGAGACACAGTGTTTCCTACACAAGTTCAGCCTCACAGGAGCCATAAACCGTTAGCTATACCTAGTATCATTCGGGAAGAAAGTGAGGATAGGACATCAAGAAGTGGGCAGACCCACCCCTTCTTGCTTTTGAAAGAATGTTTAGTGAGGGAATGCCTGACCCCATCGAAGAGGAAGTGATTCCATCTTCACCAGTCCCTAGTCAAGGGCCGATATCTCAAAAAGTACCGTTGAATGTGTCCAAACTAATGGATTTCATGTCCTCTGAAATCAGAACCATGATCATATCCAAGTTATACGGAGATCCTGAGCTATTCTTAGCTCTTCGAGCATTTCCTCGGGGGGGTCACTATATGTAAATCCTCTATATCACGTGCGTTCAAGGCCTATTTAAAAAGTTCCTTATTTGTGAATTTTTTAGTGAATATAATGTATCCTTTCCTATTCAAATCTATAATTTTTTTTTAAAATACAATAAATAAATCCCCTTTGTAAATATATTTCTGTAAGTTTTAAATATTTAAAATGTCCTTCTGTTGAACCCACGTGATACTTACATATTTATACGAGTGACCCCCCCGAGAGCATTTCTCAATGGAGAACTGAAGGTGGGGTTACCACAATTTGCAAATATTTATAGACCCAACACGCTTCAAGATGTGGAGGAACATTTGGATCTACAACAACCCAACCTAGATGAAGACTCGATCCTATTAACAAGTTGGGACAATACTTTGAAGGTGACGAATCTAATGCAACCCTCCCCATTACTACTAAGGGATTAACTCTAAAGGGAATCCTTGATGGTGGTGTTGGAGTGAGCATTGTGACTAAAAACTGCTGGGAATCTATGGGAAGACCTCACCTAGAAGTCACAAACATAGTGGTTAAGATGGCAAATGGAACTATAGCTAAACCTATTGAAATGCTAAGGGACCTTAAGATCAAGGTTTTGGAATACAAAATAAGGCATACCTTCATTGTAATGGATTTCTATAAGCATCCTATGTCATATCAAATGATCTTAGGATGTCCTTTCATGAGGGAAGCACAAATGGTGCATGACTGGTCGAAAAACCATGTCTACTTACAATTCCAAGACTCTGTCATTCGAGTTGATCTTGAGAATGGTCACACGTATCTTTTAGGAAGCAAGGTTATCATTGATAATCGATCGGATACCACTATTCACTCAGTCCCATTAAAGTATTGCTATACCCCACTTTTCAAATGGTTGGTTTACTTTAATTGGATGTAGGGGCATCTGATCTTTCAGCCGCTGGGGTTTCTTGTAGCATTGGCATTCATCACAACCCTTCACAAACAGTGATGCATCTTGGAACATAGTGGGCCACCAATACCCTGATTGTAATATCTTTTACGCAGTCAAGTCTCCTGAAAAGTGACCACTGGCTACGCCCATATGTGCCTCTTGCAAAATATATAGATACTCATCCTCTCGGGCACAACGCCTAAGAACATCATCCTTTCCTCTTTTATAAAGAGTCCCGGCCATTAGTAGGCAAAAGAGACCGATGATGGGGAAGATTCTCCTTATATGGATGTCCTACTGGGCATGACTGAGTCAGATAACGTAGATTGGGTACACCTAGCGGCAACCATAGACACATGGGAAAATAGAGGCACAAGCGGGTAACACCTACGGGGCAAGATATGCCACCATTAGTGCCAGTAAACATGATAGGTGTTATGCACTTGACTTCTATGGCAAGAAAGTGGCAAACTCCCTTGACACTGAAAGTAGCAAAGACTCTGACCCAATGCGACTCCGAGTATGAATCTCAAGAAGAAACTGACTCTGAGCCTGATAGGGGGTATGAATTGAATATTCACCCAAGTGTGGAAGCCACGTGCTCAAGGCCTAGGATAGTAACCTCTTGCAATTCATCCGAGAGTGAGGGGGGCACAAGTGAAGATCGATCAAGTGAGTCTAAATCTGATATAAACAAAAATTAAAAACTAGGTAAAAAGAAGACGACACATAAGCAACAATGCTATCGAGCTAATGTACGAGCTAGAATAAACAAAGAGAGATCCACTGCAGAATGGGTTAGTTATGTAGGAGCATATGACGCTCATCGTCGAAAGTTAGTGGATAATTGGGGAGAATACCTCCAAAGTGTCATGTGGTGTAGTCCGCAACCTCATGACATCGCTCAATTAGAAATCAAAGACAAGCCGAAACTAAGTCGTACTACGAGAAGGCGTCAAAATCGAGAGTTAGCTCAGCAACAAAAGGAAGCAAAAATTAAAGAAAAAAGCATGGCACAACAAGAACCGGTAGACTTACACCCCGCACCCGAGCATTTCAAATCTTTTACCACAGGGGAACGTAAAGTCGTCTACACAAAAGCCCAACGAATGCCTACCAATGGGAGTAGCAGTGTCTACGATGGCCCAATGGTAGTTAAGGCCATGTTGGTTATTATCGAAGGTTTATTTTATTATTCGCTTCTGATAGCTCGACCATTGTACAAGCTTCTCATCGAATTTATTTGGACTGAAGATTGTGACCGTGCATATGAGTTATTAAAGAAGGCCCTGGTGAGTGCTCCAATCTTGCGAATTCCTAACTGGGATTTAATCTTCCATGTGCATATTGATGCATCAAACTTTGCTATTGGGTGTGTACTAAATTGGGTGTGTACTAACTCAACCTGGAGAACATAAACTAGACTACCCCATTAGCTTTGCCAGTCGGCTGAACGATGCTGAAATGAACTACACCACTACGGAGCGAGAAGGGTTGGCAATGATATATGCAGTAAAGAAATTTTGTTATTACCTTCTTGCCAAAACCACCAAGTTTGTTTTCTATGTGGATCATCAAGCATTGTTGTATCTGGTGAACAATCCATGCTCCATAGGAAGAATCACACGATGGTTGTTGATTCTTCTTGAGTTTGATTTCACTGTTGTTGTGAGACCTGGCAAAAAACATGTCATGGCTAATCATTTGTCTCGCATACCTAATGGTGAAGCTCCTACGGGAGTTGATGATGACTTACGTGACACTTCCTTGTTCATGGTGGAGACAATGCCTGAATGGAGTGAGAAGATTGTTAACTTCTTGGTTAATGCTTTTCCACCCAAAGAGCTTCGTAAAGATCTAGCTCGAAAGCTGATCAAGGAGTGTTAAGCAGTCCAAGGGTACTACGAAGGGAATGACTAGATTTGGGTCCCTAAACATAAGCTGAATTCCTCTCCACCATCTCTTGTAAAATCTTGTAAGCCAAATGTTGCCACCCCAACGATAATTCAAGACCATGGTAAGGGAAAGGTAACGGGGTACTCCACACCACTTCTTCCAGAGCTAGTTTGGATTCCCAAACGATATCGATTGATACCACCTAGCTCAGGAAGGGGGGAGTCACAGGAAGCTTCTAGCTCCTCATGCCATTCACACGTTGATATAGAAGTTTCTGCACGCTCTACACCTACCCTTGTCATCAATACCCACCAAGAAACCAATGAGTCTATGTCTCCTCTTGTAAATGTATTGTCAGAAGCCATATCCTTCGTTCGTTCATGGGAGCATACACTACCATTTCTGCAACTTGATGTGGCCACAAGGGTCACAAAAAGCTATCTGCCCACATCACCACCTATAACCCACTGGACAAACTGGTTCCAAGGGGCTACAACATCGTTGCAAAAAAAATGATCTACCCAAGGAAGGGGGGAGCATGTGCTCACGTTCGACATTCTATTGCTTCCTCCCTAACCTTCTCCCCTGACCATGTAACTTCCAAATTCGAGGGAATGTATATATATAGCTTCATACACAAAAAAGAAAAGAAAAGAAAAAAATATATAGTAAAAAGAGCAAGAGCACATTAAGAGGAGAGTTATCCGCACACAATTAGAACCAAGATTGACCTGTCTTCATGAACCTACTGATGCTATATCTGTGTTTGCAAATATGGCAGATGCACGAGCATCACACTTCATCCACTCCCACCTTTGGTGAGAGGTATCATCTGTACCTTTCTCAGATATTTCACATGTGCTATCCTGTAATTAAAACCGAATTGGGTCATATAGATGTACTAGCCAACGAGGGAAATGTTGAGGAATTAGAATGGCTAATTTGCCTATTGACCACAACTGACCCTTACTCCGTAGAGAACGTATCCCCGATAGCCCAAGTCTTTACTTTTCCACAGGATGACTATCCTTGCATAGTTACATTCTTGACGAGTCTATGTGGATGGGAGGATGAAGAAGATATATCTAACAATGAATGGATGGATGAGACTCATGGCACTACCGAGGCTGATTTTATTTATTTGGATGATGCGGATAGAGGCTTAGCCTTAGGGCTACAGCCAGAACTCTACAACATCCTCTTACCTTGATCCTCAGTAGTATTAGTGGGTGACTAGTAGGTAGGTTAGTGTTTTCAAGTTGTTTCTAGTTTTGTGTCCTTAAACGAGTCCTTATTTTTTCCCACTGATGTGCCTCTCGAGGTATAGTGCTTGTTAGTTAATTGTACAGGTTGAAAAGTTTGAGGTGGGTTCGCTTTCATAGTCCTAGGGGACTGCCGCAATGTCCATACATGGATATCTACATCAAATTGGGGCATTTCTCATCGAATCAAGGAGATCTCCAAAATACAGGTGTAATTCTTCCCATGCCCACTCTCTTTCATTTTTATTGTTCAATTAATTGCATGAACTATAATGCATGACCACATGGAATTTGTCAAGCACTACTTAGTTTTTGAAGTTGCCTAAGGTGTTAGTGTAAATCATTAATTGAGGTTAACCTTATTTTAGAAATTCTTGGGAATGCATGATGTCTTTAGTTAACCTTGCAATATGGTTATCTTAGGTCTAGGGTTAAAACCATCTTAATGCTTGAACAACCTGGCCGTGTGTGTTGACCTCTAAGACATAGCTTCTACCCCTTTGTCGAAAGGATGTAAGAACGCATGATAATTTGGGAGCAAAAATC
The DNA here is from genome assembly GCF_041138505.1 of Cibotium barometz. Taxonomy (NCBI): domain Eukaryota; kingdom Viridiplantae; phylum Streptophyta; class Polypodiopsida; order Cyatheales; family Cibotiaceae; genus Cibotium; species Cibotium barometz. Next base: position 13,378,813 of record NC_141059.1, read on the forward strand.
CAAAGACATAAATAAAAAATAAAAAGAAAGGCCTACAAAAAATGGCAATGTATGTCTGTTATGTGCTTTCATGTCGGCCTATCGCCCTATTGACACTTGGTAGGAGAGGAGTATTCCACTCCAAATGGATGCCCTAGGTTGGTAGGGGGGTAGCCTTTCCTAAGGTGAGCTAGTAGATTCCTGGAGAAGGCCTAGTGGTAAACATGGCACCAAGGTCGTTGCTAGTTTTGCTTTAGGGAGGTCACCATTGTTTGTAAAAATTGTCACAGCATAAAAGAAATAAAGGCAAAAGACACCTATGACTCTGATATTTCTTGTGTCCTTAGGCTCATGGGATTAGCTTGTTCTTAGAAAAGACACATTGTGGTCATCTGTTTATTTATTAAGCTTGGTAATTTTCCTTGACTTAGGCCAGTTGTAGACCTTGATTAACCTTCGACACCTTGCTAACTCTTGAACTACGTTCAATAATTTTAAACTCCTTTTAATTTGCTACGCTAGCTCCTTAATGTGACCTCTTAAACTAGGTTCTCATGGCATACTTCCATTGTGGTGGTCTAACATGCTTGATTTTATTTTTGATACACTCTATATCTTTTGAAAACCAAGCATGCTTTCACTCTACTTCCCTCTTTTGCAGATACAGTCTACCACAACAAACCCTGTCAAGCTTACCATACCATAGCTTCCGTGGACGGAATCTACATCAGGAAGGGGGGCATGTTAACCTATTGGCGGACATTGAGACATATTACTTTTTACATCATATAATTATTTTACGTATTCTGAGTCATGGGCCGGGCTTGTCGGCCCCACATGTAAAGGGTAATGGGATTGGGTGATCGCCGATGAGAGGTGCATCTCGAATTTCATCTCAAGATAAGGGTTAGGATCGGTTGGCCATGTGTGGGCGCCCATGTGTGAATGGCCAAGTCACATATAAAAGTCAAATGTAACCTAAAACCTCTCATTCTCTAAGTGTTGAATACAAGGAGTGCTCTTGCTTCATCTTCTCCATCTCCTTCTCTAACATGTGTGTGTACGTGTGTGTGTGTGTGTGTGTGTGTGTGTGTGTGTGTGTGTGTGTGTGTGTGTGTGTGTGTGAGAGAGAGAGAGAGAGAGTGTGTAGCAATCGAGCATTGCGTGGCGGCACGACAACGCCAGCGAGGCGGTAGAGCGGCGGCGATGGCTCCTTCTTCATCGTCGCGGTGCGAGAATCCTTCACGACGACGGTTTGAGTGGTGAGTGACACATTGCTCCCTGTTTTGAGCTTGCTAGTTTCCTAGTTGTGTGCTTAGAGCCATTCGTGGCTCGCACATGGTGCTTGGCAAGTCCCTAGCTCCGACACGTGCGACAAGAGTGCATATATGTGTTCATGAACCATGCACCATGATTGTACAATATGTGTTGTAGTCAGAGAACAAAACCACATTCTGTAAAATTTATACATTAATAAAAGATATCTTTAGTACAAATCTTAGAAATCTATGGGATACCATGTAATGCACGATATTCAATTCACCCCATGTGTTAATCACCACTTTAATGAAGCTTTGCAACTTCACTTGAAATTGTTTACATTGCTCCTCAGTTTTGTTACTTAGATTCATCAACCGCACAACCTTGTTAAAATCTGCCCACACCTACTCACGCAAGACAACAATATTTGCATCCAAGCACTCCGAGGTAGTGCAAGCACAAAGGTCTTTCCACAACTCCCATCTCTTTGGAGCTATGATTTCCACGCCTTCCCTATGTGCATTTGCTAGAACCTTCTTGCCTATGTTTGCAGGTTGTTGGAGAAACCTTCTGGCCTTTGTGTCACTCATTGAATCCTTTTATGCAACCATATGAGAACCTCCTAAGGTCTTTTGGTTCACTCAAATCTCCACATTACTGCCATGAAAACTGGTCTCATTGAGAATGTTCTCTACTTTTATAATCGCCTCATCTTGTCGAGTTTTACCATGCATAGTGAAAGCATAGTCTATGTGACACTTTAAGAGGTTGTCAAAGATACTCATGAAAGCATGCAAAGTACAAAAGTGAACATTCTTGAGAGGAAAAGTAAGAACGAGGTTCCAACTATTGTCTCACAAATCCCTCATTGGAGGCACCAACATAGGTGATGAAAGTACACCACCATCCCATTCACCCCTATCTCGTCACATTCCTCTTCACCAATGTCCCTTCCCTTGCATTTCTTCTTGCCTTTTTGTTTCACTCCATGCGGCCTGGATGAGCAGTATTTGCACCTTGAGTGCAACCAAGCATACACTTAATTGTCTTCAAGTCCCCACCCAGATGCCAATCAATGACAAAACTTCCTAGACTCTCAACATGCAAGTGCTCCCCCTCTATTTTTGCCTTGATCACATTACTAACCCAAGGCAATCTCTCAAAGACCCATGCTAGCACCTTGTTCATTTCCTTAGGAACCTCAATTTCTTTCTCTGATTGAACATTGTTAGTGTTTGTTCTACTCTCATCACCAGCTTCATCAGTAGCTTCATCACTAGCTCCATCAATCTCCCATCACCAGATCCATTACTCTCTAGCTCCTCACAACCATCACCAGCTTTAAAGGCTTCTACCATAGCGCAATTCATGAGTGTAATACTCACTCTCTCTAGCCTTCTTCCCTTCACTATCTGACACTCATCCAACTATAAAATGAATGAGACTGTTTGACCTATGAAATCCATAAAACAAACACAATGTTATGGTCTTTGCAAAAACGTTCACACGAATAAAAAATATATAATGTTACAAACCCCCCTCACATCTTGCAGGCAATCCATAGAATAATATCTTAGCCTTTTGTAGCATATGCAGGTCCACAAATATATTGTTGAATTCACAAATATGTTGTTGAATTCATTGTCAGGGAATGAAACCATATCATGTGTGGTCTTCTTTTTCCCACATGCTGCAATGGAGAGGGTGTTGTGGATGTGATAGTACTCACCAATCCTACATTTGACGTCTTCATGCTCACTCCCTTAGCTAATGATACCCTCTTAGGCAGTGGGAAAAGGTTATGCGTGATACCTTTCTTGTAGAGGGTGTCTCCTAGAAATTGATAAAGTGCCTTATAGCCCTTGGTGCTAATGCGTACCTCATCACACACATTAACAACCTCAGCATTGCTAATAGTTTGGGATACCTCAGACATGATATCATTGGCCACCGCCAAATGTATATTCTTGCCACCACGGGGATCCTTGATCATTTTAAGCACATGCTTCCTGTTGTGATTGATGGCAAGAGCTCATTGTAATCTCCATACTTATCAGCACCTGTAACATCTTGGAGGAATACCCTACAAAGCAAAAAGAAAGCATTGACATTCCCAACTTGGAAGTGCACTCATAGTGCATCAACATTACTAGTGGAATGGTTAAGAGCCATACCGTGTTGCATGAACTCTGTGCTTATGAGCACCCCCTCCCAAAGCAAGTGTTTCAATGTGGTTGAGTTGCCTCTTATGCTCCCTTGCTCTCCAACAGGGGTGCTCTTCATGTGGTTGATGGTCTACCTTAGCTTTTCAATGCGTGTTGCATCCTCTCGATTTGTATCCTTGAGCTCCTTAACCTTGGTGTGAGACTCAAGTAGGGCTTGGTGCAAACCACCTAATGTACCTTGAGAAGAGCATGCAATTTTGAGGACAAGTAGAATACTCTTCCAGCATCACTTTTGTTGATAATCTCTTGCAATACCCGAGCATCCCATTGTTACCATCTCCCACATACTGAATAAATGAGGGCAAGTCTCTGAAAGTGGGTGTGTATCACACACAAAAGGATCCGCTGGTGGGTATAGATTTCCATCAACCCACAGATCCACATTTGTGTGACCACCTTGTCTCCATGCAATCTTCTCTTGTTCTATGAAATGACCTTGCCCAAAGATGCATACTCTTCCAACACTTGAACATGAAAATCCACCTTGAGTCATTGCGATGGCACATTCGCATTAGTGATTTTACGCAAGGCCATGATTCTACTTAGGTGACAAGTCGCACAACCAGATGAGCTCCAAGCGAAGAAAAGAATTAATAGGTTAAGTAATGCTGGATTAATAGCTCTATGTTGATGTTAAGCCATGAAAGCATAGTAGAGACAGTGACAATGGCATGAAAGCATAGTAGAGAGGGAGAGAGGGAAAGTGAGTATGTAAGCCATAAGCTCACAATAGAGAGAGAGAGAGAGAGAGGGAGAGAGGGAAAGTAAGTATGCAGGCCATAACTCACAATGGAGAGAGAGAGAGAGAGAGAGAGAGAGAGAGAGAGAGAGAGAGAGAGAGGAGGCTGATTTGAAGGGAAAAAGGTAGGGTAGAGACGGTTTTAGGTGGAAATTAAGTTTAAAAAATGAATTTTATATATGTATATGGGTTTGGGTTTGGGTTAGGTTTCAAAGCATGAGAATTCAAAAAAGATGAAAAAAAATCACTATTTTTGGACCCCACCTAGTTGCGAGAATGATGATGTGGAAAGTGATAGGATAATTTGGAGGCATTTAATGAGGGTGATTTGGTGGGGGAAGCGGAGACAATAAGTGAGGGAGAACAAGATGACACATTTAAGGGGATAGAGGAGGTTTCGAGGAAAAATGGAGGTTGAAAATTGAATTTTTGATATATATAAGGGTCTGGGATAAGTTTCAAAGCTAAAAACCTAGCAAAATGAGAAAAAAATCACTATTTTGTGCCCCCCTTAGGTACAAGCTTGGTGATGTGAAAAGTTCTTGAAAATCACACATGCTTAGTGGACCTAAAGAGTCCTCTAGTAATGGAACTAGTGTTAGTATGCACTAGTGAAGGTAACTGAAGATGTAGATATAAGAAGTAATGATGTGGTCCCACATGTAGAGCAACAATAAAAAATTCTTAGTGAACCTAGAGAGTCCTAGATCTAGTGTTAGTCCATGGTCAGGCATGTTGATGTCACATGTGAGCAATGTAGATTGTTGGCGTAGTGAATTGCCAACGAAGATTAAAACACACAGATTGCCATTAAAGTTTCATGTTGCCATTGTATTGCTCGATTCCTTCATTTGTTGCTTGATAATATGAGAGAGTAGTTACATTGCTCTTCGTGTGAGAGAATGAACAAGAAAACCCCTACAGTTTGTCTATATGAGAAATGAAAAGTACATCTCTTCTAACTGCCTCCTAAGTGCATATAAATGTCACTAAAAGGCCCTTAGTGTTCACACTTTATTGTGCATTCACATAAATTAATGTCATAATGTCCATTATTGTTGTGTTTAGGCAAATGTTAGTATACACTCAATGCCCGCCTCTCAGCATGTATCTCACTTTCATTTATAATGCCCGCCTCTTAGCATGTATCTCACTTTCATGTATAATGCACATTTGTTAAGCCCCCATTATGAGGAGTAGCCATGGTGCATATGTCTTTAGTGGGAACCCCGGCTTAAACGCTGATGGGATCACTATTATGACCATTGATGATGGTCAGGAGATGTTCAAAGATACGAGCATTAGCTGGGGTCGGAGGGCCCTCGAGGCGACGATATGAGGAATATTTCCTCAGATACTAGGTCCATCATTAGTGGGTGGTGGTTGGTGGTCGGTGGGCCGCGTTCCTACTACGCAGGCGATGACCGTGTCTATGCAGTGTAACTGCCCTCATTGTATACATGCCTACCACACTGCCTACAATACTATATATGGACATGGTTGCCACCATGAGCTAAGGTATCCAATGCTTGTGAGTATCTACCCCCTTCTACACTTCGTACATAGTCCATCCAGAGTCTATCTAGGTTGCCATCTAAGCTCTACTTGAGAGCGCATGGGTGGACAGCACCATCACTTGTACCTCTTTGGTATAATCAGAATTTTAAATTCTCTCCATTGTGTACCTATTGCATTGTCTATTGTGCTTTGTCTTGCTATCTCTTTCCACTATGACATATTCTTATAGTAAATGTGTATGCATGTGCATGTGACCACTAACACCTGGCACACTCGGTGGGTCGGATTCCCAATCCGAAGATTAAACCCACATAAATGCTAGATGTATGCCAGAAATGAAATCCCATGAGGTATATGCAATACCATGCTATATCATACAATATGAATATGAAGAACCATGCATCAATAATGATGTCCACACTCCAAGAGAATGGATTGGACTATGTAAAATTGCCACATAAAAATCTGCATGAAGCTCCAGCATCTGTGTTATAGGCCAAAAACAGCCTATCACCATAAAGATATGTTGATGAAGAACCTCCAGCAAAACTGGTACATATAACAATGTTGATCCTCCAACATAGAGCTGGGACACATGCCAAAAGCAAGAAAGGCATACCACCAAAAGAATAAGTCGATGAAGCACATGGTGAAAGATCATCACCATAAAACCATGCCAAATAGGCATCAAGAAAGCATGGATGGTCAGATCATCCTGTAAAGCAATCACCATGAAGCCAGCACGATCTGCCATATAGGAAATGAAATCTAGATCATAATCTAGAGCATCATAATACTCAAACTCGAACACATCACCATAAAAGATATCATCATCAAGATTATGTGTGTCAATCAAAGTAATTAGAGAAATCAACTCCTTCCTCCCAACGCTCTGCCACGCACAAGGAAGGCCTTCAAGAACCATATGTGCTTGAAGCATGAGAATATCCTCATCAAAGAAAATGAACCATAAGTATATCATATCCACATGCCAATAGCATAGGAAAATGCATGTTATCTCGTCATAATATATAATCCATAAGCATAAGCATGACCATCCATCAATTTAGATATTACCTATGCCATCCATAAGCATAAGCATGACCATCCATCATTTTCCTATGCCAATAGCATAGGAAAATGCATGTTATCTCGTCATAATATATAATCCATAAGCATAAGCATGACCATCCATCAATTTAGATATTACCAACCATGTCTGAAAAACTACATCTCTGGGACATCCTCCTCATGTACATGATATGCATGATCATCAAGAATAAGAATCATATCACCACAAGGATGATCAAGAGAAAGCAAAAACTACATAATCATTACATCATCATCATCATCATGAAAAGAATCATCACGAATAAGCACACATGTGAAACTGGTAAATCCAGATTTATGACTGAAATATCCACACTCTTCGGACTATTTGGACCAAGATCATCAACTCTGGAGCTATCCAGAATACGATCAAGAATAAACTCATGCTCAACCATGAAAATATAATCACCTAGAACATCTGGCTCTGGATCTGGATCTGGATCTGGATCTGGATCTTGGTTTGGATCATCTGGCATCTCCGGATCTAGAACAACATCTAGATAGATATCTAGACTGACCACTAGAATATCAAGAGAATCCAAAATAGGCTCAAGACAGACCGCCACTATATCATTCATAGACTCCAAGAAAGAAATATCTATGTCTGGATCAAGAGTCAAGATATCTGGATCCTCCAGGTCACTATCCACATGAAGAGCTGGATCACCATAAATAGAGCCAAAGAAACTCATCATACTTGGATCAAGGCTAGCAAGAGCTAGCTCCTATGGATCATTATCAATAAACTAGGTATCCTCAACCACATCACCACTAGAAACTGGATCAAAGATCTGCATATCTTCCCTATCATTAGGAGAACATTCTCTATCTGGAACATATGGCTGATCTGGAACCATAAAACTGTCCTCCTCCATAAAACCAAAAATCACACCATCATCATGGATAACATACTCCATATCATTATCATGGCATCCATCATCTACCACATCATCAATGCTCTCGAAATTATGAGGTAATATGACATCATCATAGACATGTGAGTCGGAACTATGCACATTGGAATATCTATCATATTGACCATCTGGCATTTTGATCGATGCAAAATAATCAAACACCTTGTGTGGTGGACTTAGCATCCTAAGTTTACATAATATACGCCACCCCGGTATGAATCCGTGAGCAAGAATTTGTCTGCCCTTGACGACTCTCCCTGCCGTTTGTCAGCCTCAAAAAGGACTCCGGATCACTGCTATCGGATGATGTCTGGCGCACTGCTCTCCCAGATGGCTGCCAGTGAAACTAGTCGACACCACTATCAATTGAACAGGCTATGAGGTTGGAGAGTTTGGCACAAACTATCTGTAATCTGATTCTAGTTTAGCGTGGCCTGTAGAATTCGGAATTTGGGCTCAGACTTCGAATCTCAGCCACATGCATGGGAGTCTGAGACACTATCATGGAGCCCTCTCCGTGCACCAGCTAGTCGAAGAAGATTGGAGATTCAGCCTATGATCTGTGCTGCACTACTCCATTACTTTGCTGGCTTGCGCTTCTTTAGGACACCAACAACCCCACCGATTGCCATCATCTTTGCCAGCTTCCTTGTGGTGGGGTAAGAGAGTCTAAGACTCTATTGCTGTGCCATCAACAAATGCTAGGAATGAACCAACTCCAGGATCGCCCAATGGAGGTTAACGCCGCACACAGATTGCCATTAAAGTTTCACGTTGCCATTGTATTGCCTGATTCCTTCATTCATTTCTAGATAATACGAGAGAGTAGTTACATTGCTCATCATGTGAGAGAATGAACAAGAAAACCCCTACGTGTCTATATGAGAAATGAAAAGGTACACATCCCTTCTCACCACTACCATCTATTAAGTGCATATAAATGTCACTAAAAGACCCTTAGGGTCCACACTTTATTATGCATTCCTATAAACTAATTTCATAATGTCCATTATTATTCCTATAAACTAATTTCATAATGTCCATTATTGTTGTGTGTAGGCAAATGTGTATGCATGTACATGTGACCACTAGCATAGATGCATCATCTCATGGTACTATAGGGCTGTTGGTACACATGTATCACACAAAGGGAAGATTGTCCCAAATAGATTGTTACTCCTAAAAAATTTATCTTTTGAAGGAACATGTGAAGCTTTGTTTCAGAAATCATAAATCCAAATTTCTAAAGTTCATTGAAGACTTGTTCCAAGTGCTCGAGGTGCTCTTTGCTCAACATTTTGAGAAAACTAAAATGTCATCGATGTAAGGAGCTATAAACTTCCTAATTTATGTAAAAAAGATAGATAGAGGGATTATAATATTAGTCATTTATGTAGATAACTTGATCATGACTGGTGTGATAGTGATGCTGATATACATGATGTCAAGATGCTTTTGAAGAAGAAGTTTAAGATAAAAGATTTGGGTAAGCTATGGTATTTTCTTGTGGTGGAATTTTGCTAGCAATATGGCTTGGACATGTTCCAGTGTGGTATAACATGTTGTCCAAGTATGGTATGATAGGTTGTAAGTATATTTTAGTGCCATTGGAGCATAACACTAAGATTTCAGTGCCATTAGAGTAGAACACTAAGATTTCTATAGATACAGATGTCCTTTTTGGAGGATCTCACTATGTACAAGCACATAGTGGTGGGTAGCTTGATCTACATGTTACTAAACCAAATTTGAGCTATGTTTTTGGACTTGTGAGTCACTTTATACAAGCCCCTAGGAAGCCACACTCAGATGTGACTAGATGGATTCTCATATACATAATGTCCACTATTGATTATACACTTTTCTTAAGGCTGGTAAAGAGATACATCTACATGGTGTTAACTTGATAAAGTTGACATAAAGATATTAAACAGAAAAAACCATAGCCATGATCTTGTTCATTTTATTGCTTGAATAAATCATAGGGAGTTGCATTGCTTTGTTTCTTGTACTACATGTAGAAGTTAAAGGAGATGTGAAGGGCTACAAATAAAAGGGTGCATATGTATAGGTGACGATCTTCTAAGGTTTAAGCATCATATAATAATGTAAATGTTGATACTAATTCTTAAGCTAATCTATGAGTAATGTTTCCACCAACACTTGGCACACCCAATGGTGGGTCGGGCCGGATGCAAATCCGAAGATGAACCCACAAACATCAAAATGGCATGCCAAGGTTGTGCACATAACATGTAAATATAATACCATGCTATATTATACAATATAAAAATGTGAAACCATGCATCAATGAGAAGATCCATGCTTCAAAGACATGGAGTGAAACATAAAAATCTACATGAAGCACTAGCATTTACATCATAGGTTAAAAATAGCCTATCACCAAAAAGATATGTCGGTGACTTCTAGCAACTGGAACATGTATCAATGTCAAATCTCCAGTAGCTAGAATATGTGCTCAAGATGGTACAACAACAAGAAAATATGTCGATGAAGCACATGGTGAAAAATCATCACCATAAAACCATGCCAAATGGGATCTCAAAACAACTGCATCAAGAAATCATGGATGGTCGGATCATCCTCCAAATAGAGCACCATCAAATCAAAATGATCCACCATAGGTACTAGACCAAGAGTATTCTCCTCCATTAGAATGTCATCTAGAGCATTATAATATTCTAACTTAGACCTAGCATCATAAAAGATATCATCATCAAAAGAATGATCGTCATTATCATCACATGTGACTATGAACCACATAAATAACATCATAAAGAACATGTGTGTCATCAATCAAGGTGATAAAATAAATCTACTCCTTCATCCCTAAGCACTGCATAGCACAAGGATGGCCTTCAAGAAATATATCCCCCATATTAGCATCAAAGAATATAAACATATAGAACCATAAATGTATAATATCCACATACCGATAGCATAGAAAAATCCATATTCTCCTTCTACAACATATAGTCCATAAGCATATTCCTGAACATCCATATGAAAGAGCATGGGAAATTTTCCATAAAGATCTACATGTCTTGTTTTACTCAATATATCTATCGTGAATAGTTGTAAATCCACTTCTACATGGATAAGCAAATCAGCCCATCTTGCCTCACAAAATAATGGGATAAACACTCCATCACATGGAAAAATCCATCAACCCGAATCCCATCATGAATATCATTATGAATCACCATAGCATCATAAAAAATAATATCATGATTGAGAAACAACATCATCATAGGCAACATCATCACCACGATGATCAAGAGAAAGCAAAATTTGTATAATCACTATATTATCATCATCATGATAAAAAGAATCATCACTACTACAAGATAATCAAACATCGATGTTTTTTTTGACATAAAACAATTGTTTGTAAAATCAAAAATGGTCTATATTCGCGTCGAAAAAACCATCAGTACAAAAACATCAGAAATACCGTCGAAATTCACACTACAAAGTATGTCGAAAACATCATCGTAACAAACATCGGTACCAATGCGGTATTAATCTCATTTGCAACATGTTTTCCAATGCTTATATCAATGACTATATCGACATAAATACCGACGGACATAAGAATTCACCTCGGCAAAAATACCAACGAATGAAAGGACGCAAATACCAATGGATTCAGGAATTTATTGACAAGCAGATACCAATGGATGTAGGACATTTTTGACGTTCATACTGACATATGTAGTTTTTTTTTTGGTATAATGGTGCATACATGTATAGTTCTATACTTGGATGCACCATTATGCCAAATATCGAAAGATTTTATATTGCATTGTGAAATTTTACACACACTTAAAGAATCAACACAAACAAAGATACATTGATGCACAAAATCAAGTTTCATTGCTTGATGTCAAACCACAGTGATACATTGATCCAAATTGCATGATATCAATACTTATACGATAAATGTTTATACAAAAAAGTTGATGCATATGCAAGCGAACTATACATGCCCAAAAGGGGTGCAAAAAAGATCTGCTCAATTCCAAAAAGATCTATACAATTTGAAAAATATGCTAGCTAAAGTGGGTGTCCAATCTGCGAGATAGCCTCAAACGAGGAGACTCAAGTACTCCTCTCTACAAAAACAATGCAATATCCACAAATTAGAATATAAAAACTTACCAAAACCTCAAATTGGCATATGGTACAACGTACTTACCAAAACCATAGCTGTCCAATCTATATTTTTGCCGTCTTGCTTAATGCCCTCAAGCAAGACATAAGTGCCATACTTGAATGCATAACGCTACTCCAACTCGGTACCCTGGTGTCCAACCACCCTCTCCTGCATGCATGAAAACAAAACATAAATAAAAACATACAACTATACACTAGTTGACATACAAATGAGAGCCTACATAAAGCATGGATACTTACAAAATACTCATAAATTGAGTCCCACACACCTCTCCCGAGGAGCGAGCTCCCTATGCTCTCTAGTCGCTTTGGCGCTACTTCCTCTTACAAAATATCATTGAGGGTTTTTAGCGTGCTTCCTCAGCTCCTCATCCCATCTCTCTTGGCCAATGAACCTTGTCAATGAACCAATGCTTTTCTCCCCCCATTTTCACCGCTTGGGTGACATCGAACCACCTATGTCTCATATAATCTCACATGGAATCGTAGATCCACTTGTTGGGTACTTCCTCACTACCTAGGGCAGTCTTGAACTCTTTCTTGAGTTGATACAAATTCTTGTTTTCTTCTCCAATGGAAGGTGGAGGAATTTGGTCAGAGTTTCATGGGCAAATACTATTTTACATAGCTCCCTCACACAACTTCGCATCTCCTGACCAACATTGTGAGATCCCTGTCCCCACCGCCAAGGATTTAATATTCACGTGATCACAAGATTTTTTGTGATAATAACACATGTGAACAAGTTATTCACATGTTCTCATGTTACCGTTCACAAAATAACAAGTCACTTGCCATTTGGAAACCCCTTAAAAGCTTGGCTACACATGAGAATAAGCTATTCACATGTTCTCATGTTACCATCTTCACATAATAGTAGGTTAGTGGCCACCTAAGAAGATTTTTTATGCCCGACAAAGATAATTTTTTTAGGCCCTTGTGAAAGCTTTGTGAATATAACATGTGATCACAAGATTTTTTGTGTTATTAACATATGTTATTAACATGTTCACATGTTCTCGTTTACGTCAGTGAAATCCCTGCGGGCCACTGCGCAACGGATTCGGGGTGCTAGCAGCGGAAGTAGCACATCTTGCGTGGGGCAGGGTCCCACACTCGGGGCCTCGCCCACGGATATCCGGACAGGTGACTAATTCCTCGATTCTTCCAAACCGAACTCGAAAAAACTTCTCTTGCCCGGAAAGCACGGGTGATTCCACCAGGATAACTTTTCCCTAACGTAGTCAAAAGCCTTAACTAAGTGAGCTCATCTGACCGGACCTGTAAGTCCCATAGTCAGATCAGGGAAAAAGACTGTACTTGGATCATAGAGATCAACGCTTTTTTCCTCATTGAGAGGCACAACCGTTGATTCTTTTCCATAGAACAATTTTTGTCCAGGATTTACTTCATCTATCGAACTAAACAGAAATTGAGTCTTGATTTATGGCGGATCCATCAGTCCAGCCTAACCCCATCCAATCCCATGGGTTAGCCAACCGCCCAACCACTGTAGTGATGGGATCCAATTTAGAATTTGGTTAGGTTTTGTCTCGGGTACCAGGGAAAAGAGTTCCCAGGCCCCCTAGCTAGAAGTTCATGCAACATAAAACTAGTCACACCACTTACACACCCAATATGAAATTGCCTTTTTCTCAGCATCAACTAACTTTAAAACAATCCTTTAATGAAACCATTATGTCACTGATGATAATCCTCAAAATCTCTGGTTGAACCATATTTCCAATCATTCAATCATCGTGTACTTATGGCATCATTGGCAACCAGAATGCTCACCACCTATTCACTCAATCAGGGGCCTTTTCAATAGTTCCTAGCTCATAGCACCCGACAATATTTTCACATATAAAAATCAAGATGGAATCCTCGTTGAGATCAGCAAGATCAATCAACAGATCCATATAAGAGAGCCATGGACTCATCCATTGAGGACCAGCAAGGTCAATCAACTAGATCCATGCCCGGTTTTAGAAAACAACTCTTACTCCTTGTTCCAATATCTTCCACGACGCACGTGTGGATATCTTCGGCGACCCAGAGCTCGAGCACCGTATGGTCAGCACCCCCTAGGATCCTTCGCAGGTCACCTAGCGCTTCACTCATAGGCCGCTTCCTTGGTCCCTCATCCACCGTACCGAAAGCTCACCATTTAAATCGAACCGAGGCTGGTCAAGACCTCGGTCGACCTTGCTACGCGAGACGTCCTCCATTGACTCTCCGTCACAGTAGTTGCAACTTTATCAGGTAGGTCTCCACGACCTTAATCACAAGATGGTCAAAATGCTTCCCCAGCATTCTTGACATAAAACAGTCATTTACAAATAGGTCACAAATATAGGTTCTAAATTGAACTCTCATCTTTCCACATTATTCCACATCAATCCATATTACTTAATCTAATTCCAAATCATATGCGTATCCATTCTTGACCAGATACATCATTTTTCCATCCCATCACATCAGATTCATTCACTTCACATATCATCCATTCCTATCTTTCTTAATTTACATTACGTCTCATCACATCCATTTCTCATTATATCTCATTCGTTCAGATCTTATATTATTCATTCACATTCTGATTCACATGACATCTCATCTCATCCATTCGCTCATATCGACTTCATATCCATTCACATTCATATTTGCATTCATTATTCCACAGGAATGACGTTAATGACTTCAACCAATCACTATGAGATTAGTGGATTATGCTGGCAGATTGCTATTGTTAACTTTTGATCAGTGGATCAAGTTAAGGGTATTTAAATTAAAAATCTGGAAAGTTGAAATCCCCATGGAGGATTGCTTAAATAGAAAAATTCAGTCTGATGGACCATTATTGTGTTAAAGATATGAATGAGATATTCTGATGAATTGTAAACTGATAATTCATTCTATATGAGTATCTTTATCCCTTGATTCTGTGGGGAGCCTACCTATTTAGAGAACCCCGGAATCAGTTGAATCAAAATTTGGATTGAATCATAAATAAAGAGACTTAACAAGAATTTTTGTATTGATAGGAACATGGATCGAGGTCGTCGTGGTAGAAATGTTAACCCCCAACTCGATGAAGAAGAGCTCGACTTGGATGTTCGTAAACTCTTCATAGTTCGCAGCCTGGACCTTTCAAAGGTGAAGGGAAAAACTTGGGCGAGACTGTGGAGAAGTGGATTGAATCAATGGAAGAATACTTCGATGTCACCGGGTATAATGAGAAGAGCAAAATGGCTCTTGTAAGGCTAAAGATAGTGGAGACAGCTAGAGTGGCATGGAGAAACCACTGCGAGACAAACCGTCTCGACTGAAATACCCAAACCTGGACTGATCTCAAGGTTTACCTCAGAAAGAGGTTTTGTCTCCCAGGCTTTCTTGAAACTAAGATGAATGAGTTCTTGGAACTAAAGCAAGAAAACCGAACAATTGAAGAGTAGCATCAGGCTTTTGCCCTTCTCGTTAAATATTCCCCTTGATTGGATGAAGAGCAGCTGATGGCCAGGTTCATTTGGGGAATGAACGAGCCATTAGATACTTTAGTCAAGAATGCCAAACCTATTTCCATGGCCAAAGCAGTTCGGATGGCGAAGGATTTTGCCAAAGCCTTTGATGTCAAAGTCCCGCCAAAGCAAGCACCATCACCTTTCAAAAGGTTTTTATTCCCAGAAAGTGATTCCAACCTTCCTCCGCCTAAGAGATATCAAGGTCAAACCCAGGATATGGGAAGTTCCAAAATGGAAGAAATGTCCTTTTCCCGAAACTCAATCCCCTGGAATTCAACTTCAGAAGTTCCACCCTTGAACAAGAGAGTGAAATGCTATAACTGTCAAGGATTTGGACATCGTAGTATGGATTGCCCAACTCCTTTTGGATCAAGTTTTTCAGGGCAAGGAAATCAGGGGTCAAGATTCCAGACTCCATCCCCTTCCTTCCAGAGTAATCAAGGTTCTATCCGCCAAAATCCGGGAAATCCTAGAGGTAGACCCTCTATCCAACCTGCAGTTTCAATCCAAAGTAATACAAGACCTCCACCTCAGAATAGGGGAAGTCAAAGAGAGTTGTTCCCAAATCGGCCATCCACTTCCAAGGCAGTAACGCTGGAAGTGATTGAAGAAGAAGAAGAAGATGAAAAAGATCATACAACACCTGCGAGATAAGGACATCTCACACTTTTTAAGTGGGGTAGAATGTAAGATTCCTCCCCCAGCCCTCATGATGTCCAGTATCTTCCCCTGTAATTCATTCCCCTCTTCAGAAATATAAAAGATCTTGTTTCTATCAGTTTTGGCCTAGAGAGAGAAAATCTTCTACAGAGTGGTTATTCAGATTTTAAATATTTTTGGATAGAAAAATACCTCATCTTATTAAAATAAGTTCCCCTGAAATAGAAATTCAAGGGAAGATAATAGAAGAAAATTTAGCCATCCATCTCTCTTATGTGCTTGTCTACTCTTATGTATGTGTGCTTGCTTACAAGTAGCTCAAGATCATCCTCTCCCCTACATTCTTCTCTTGATATATCAGAGCATTTTCATGTGAAAAGCGTAAGAAGTAAGCAAGGATGTGGTACATGGGTAAGGGTAATCCCATCTCTTTCCATCTCTGATTTTGGAGTAAGACCTTGCTTGCCTACTCGTGTATGAGCTCAAGGTCATCCTCTCCCCTGCATTCTTCTCGTGATATCAAAGCACATTTATGTGAAGAGCTTAAGACGTAAGCAAAGGAAGTGGTACATGGGTAAGGGTAATCCCATCACTTTCCCTCTTTAATTTTGGAGCAAGACTTGGGGTAGCTGTGAGAGCTACAACCAAAAAGAAAAGTCATTGTCTCAAATTGAGGCATCCTCTTATGTGAAGGAAGAAGACCTTGTTATGTGTGGTTAACAATGTTGACTACAAATTTTACGTGTTTCGAGGTGTTTTAGTCCCCGTTTTAGCTTTGCAAGTTTTTAATAACATGCACTCTATGAAAATGTTGATTTTGACAGTATATGCCTAATTTCTAATTCAGTGCAAAGTTGTAGCAAATATTTGGTTACAGAACAGTCTGTGTGTGCAAAGAATCTAAAATTTACAGGTTGTTGGTGGATGTATTTTTATGTGACTATTCGACATACATTTGCAATATAACAGGTGTACGATACCACTGAGTTAAAGATCGCAAGTTTAGTATAAGTATAGAAGTATTTGTAAGCACTATTTAGTAAGTTGTTGCAAGTAATCATGTCAGACACTCTATCCCAAATTATGAATGAGAAGCTGGATAAGAATAAATTCTAAGCATGGAAGTTCAAGATGACTAATTCCCTTATAGGAAAAGGATATTAGGATTTCATCACAAGTGATGAAAAGGAGCCAGAGATTGTTGAAGAAAATCCTACACCACAAGTGCACACATATAACGCATGGCATAAAAGACCCAAAAAGGTGTTGTACTATTTGTTTGTTAATATGACAGACTCTATGATTGTGCATATACATATGATACACAAACGCCTAAGGAGGCTAAGGACACCTTCGAAAGATGTACAATACAAATACTCAAGCTCAAAAGATGCAACTAAAGCAAGAGCTGCATAATGTGACCAGAGAGAAACTAAATAAATGATTACTCAGTGAAGGTCAAAGAGCTTACACATGTCCTTACTTCTATTGGATCACTAGAGTAGATGATGACGATATGGTATCGATGACCTTAAATGGTCTTGGCAAGGAATGCAATCACTTTCAAACCTCTAATAGAGTTTGAGAGAACTTTCCTGATTTTCAAGAATTGATTGCTTCCCTCATCTGTGAGGAGATGAATTGTAGGGGAGTTTCATCCTGTGAAAATTCATATGAGTAGGCTGTCTACTCGGATACAAGTAGGGGTAGAGGTAAATCATCATCTAGAGATCAAGGTACATGCTCTTTTAATGGAAACAGAAATCATGGGTAGCAACAACATGAATATAATGTACAAACAAGTGGAAGAGAAGGTAGGGGGGCTAGAGAGGCTGAGGTGGTTGGTTGGCAAAGAAATCAAAATATTCAAATAGCATGAAGTGCTATTACTATGGAAAACTAGGGCTTATTGCAAAGGACTACTATAAAAAGAAGAATGATATCAAAAGTGAAAAGTTGTAGTACTCCGTCACACCATTACGGGTGCCCATCCAAGTTGTAGATTTGCACACCATTGCTTCATAGCTTGAATGTATGCCTTTTGGACTAAATAGGGTGATGCAGAGCACATGCTCAGTTCCATGATTGGAGATGTGTCATAATCGGATATATTTTTTATGTGGATTCTAGTGTCTCTAGCCACATGACAAGTCATGGTGATGAGTGGTTTAAAGATATGCAAAAAAAGAAAAAACTAAGGTATGTAGAAACAAGTGATGATATTATGCACCCCATTGTGCATGTTGGTAAAGTGCCATTGTCTATGCAGGATGGCAAAATGAAGTACCTAGAAAACGTCTTTCATGTACCTAATATCATAAAAAAACCTGGTTTTTATTAGACAAATGGTTGAGCAAGGTATGCAAGTGAGGTTCAATCCTCAAGGGTGCTTTATAGAAAACTTCAAAAATTAGTGTCACTTGATTACAAAGGGTAACATAAATGGATGGTTTATTTTGGATATTAACATGCCATCCATGTTTTCGCATGGGATATGTATCATTGAAGATATTGACATATGGCATACTGCATTGATCATGTGAATATAAGCTAAAGTCTATGCATGACCAAAATATTATTGCAGGTTTGTTGCTGCAGTTTAAGGTTGATGGTATTATGCATAAAGTATGTGAAGTGCCAACTTGGTAAGCACAAAGTATTTGAAGTGCCAGCTAGGTTTGCTAAAGTTTAAGGTTGATGGTATGCACATAGTATGTGAACTGCCAACTTAGTAAGAAGCATGCTAAACATGCTTTCTCACATAAAAGACATGTTAGTGCAAGGCCATTAGATGTTATAGATTCTGATGTGTATGGGGACCGACCAACACTGTAACAATTCTAGGTTGCAGATGTTACATTCATTGATGATATCACACTAGGAAAGTGTGGGTTTACTTCATGAAGGAGAAAAGTGAGGTGCTTGCTCACTTCCAGAGATTTAAAGTCTTGGTTGATAAGGAAAAAGGTATGTAGATCAAATGCCTAAGGTTGGATGGTGGGAGAGAATATTCTCTACAAGCTAAGTGATTTCTTGAGAAAATAGGAAATCAAGAGGCAATTCACATATATGTACACTCTGTAATAGAATGGTGTT
Organism: Cibotium barometz; assembly: GCF_041138505.1. NCBI lineage: Eukaryota > Viridiplantae > Streptophyta > Polypodiopsida > Cyatheales > Cibotiaceae > Cibotium > Cibotium barometz. The sequence goes on from NC_141059.1 coordinate 13,398,035, forward strand.
GTAGAAAGGAAAAACAAGCATATTATAGAAGTTTCTCGTGCCTTAATGTCTAAAACAAATATGCCGGATTATTTTTGGAGTGAAGCAGCAGTGGACAGGACCCCGAATGCCCACTACAGTTGTTCATGGTATTATGCCTAAATAAAAGTTTACAAGTATAAAACCAGATGTGTCTCACTTGAAAGTGTTTAAATGTATTGCATATGTGCATGTTCCTGATGACGTGAGAACTAAGTTAGATCCAAAGGTAGAGAAATGCATCTTCATTGGTTATGATTTGGAGCATAAAGGTTATAGATCTGCTATAACCCTACCACAAGTGAGATGCGAGTAAGTAGAGATGTTATCTTTGATGAGATGAGTAGCTGATATGCACCAGTGAAGTAAACTCAAGATGTGGATATAAGAAGTAATGATGTTTTCCTACACATAGAGTAGCCAACATGCACGTAGTGGACCTAGAGAGTCCTCTAAGAGTGGATCCAATGTTAGTCCTCCATGGGCAATCAGGTTGAGGACAGATGCAAGAAATATATATGAATCATCTCATGGTATTATAGGTGCTGGTACACATCCATCAAGAAAAGGGAAGGAAAAGGTAGATCAACCTTTTGTGCCTGATCTATTAGCAAGTCACTCTACGTGTTTTTCTACATGTAGAGCAGCCAATCATAGGTGCTTAGTGGACCTGGATCTAGTGTTAGTCCATGGTTAGTCCATGGTCAGGCATGAGAGCCCTCTAATAGTGTATCCACCAGTGTTAGTCCATGGTCAGGCCGGTTGAGGACAGATGCAAGGAATATAGGTGCATTAGCTCATGGTATTATAGATGCTGGTACACATGCATCAATAAAAGGGAAGGAAAAGGTAGGTCAACCTTTTATGCTTGATCTATCACCAAGTCACTCTTAAGTGAATGGTGACTTTAGTGGCTCCAAGAATAGTCTTGATAAGGAGCTTTAGTTACTCATAGTACATGAAGAACTATCATAATGTAACCATTCTTTGAAATTAATAATAAAGGATTTAAAGAATAACTTTTTGTTAAATTTAAGAAGAAACTTTGCCTATCCTTTGATAGATTAAGCTTTGTGTGCCTTTTTCTCCCATGTATATTTTCTAGGTTATTTACAACTTCTTCTTCTACTTTATCTTCAATAATTACTTTGGGTGGAGGTGGGGAAAGGGAATGAGACAAAGTTGATATCTCTCCCTCATTCATAGAATTATTCACCCATACAAAGTGCTTCCCCACCCCTATCTTAGCCGAATAAAATATCTATTAACACAAAAACTACTTTGTTTATGGATCATGCACTTTACATCTAGCTTTTTCCTCTCTTTATCATTAACATAAGCATAAGCAACACGACCAAAAATGATAAAATAACTTACCTTTTGTATTTGACTTATAAATGCTTCATAAGGTGTAAGTAAGTCTTTCCATAGGCTCTCTTGGAATCCTATTTATTAGATAACATGCAATTCCTATTACCTTTTCCCAATAGGAATTTTGAAGCTTCTTCTTATATAGTATGCCTCTCATAGTTAAGCTTTAAGCAACCACACAAGCCATGGATTCACTATGCACTACCTCTATGACACTAGGAGTTATGTCATCATTACCATGAGACACTACCATACTGCACCATATTCTTGGACTTTACACCAACGCACCATGGTAAGTGACATATAAAAAAAAACAAAGACTTATATTCAAGGGTAACATGAAAATAAAATCAAAGAAGTTGTTGGCCTAGTTGCCCTACATGAGGTGGTAGGAGCCAATAGAAGATTATATCACTTCTCACATCAAACAACTACACTTGAGCCACACTTCTCCACTTGGTGCACCTAAACTTGTATTCCTCCTTGGCTCATAGCCTAATGCAATGACAAGAGTTCAAAATATGTGCTCCTGAATCTAATAGGTAAACTACTATGCTCACCACCATAAGACACTCAACAATACATACATATCATTCTCCTTGTTGCACCTTCTTACACTCTTCTCCCTCTACTAGCTTTTACACTCAAATAGTTATAAGATCTCAAGATGGACAAATTATGTCACAAGAATGTTCAGTTAGATCTTCCCCATGTAGAATAGATCACTTTCCATGTGACTGTGGCACAATCAGTAGGGTAATACTGGTCACCTTGTCTATCCACACCCTAGCCAAGCAAGATGGAGTATCTGGTGTATTAAAAAAGGCGAGCACTCTAGCGACCACTTTTCAACTGTTAGGCACCCATGTAGGTAGAGCTAGGGGTTGACAGGGTACAATGGTCACCTTGTCATCCACACTTCGACGACCAAGCAAGACACTCCACTTTTTCTTTCAATTATGTCGATTGGCCTAATACCAATGTGGGGTCAACACACCATCTTGGTGCACTCTGGAAACTTGTTAATCCTCCTACATATCCCCACATTTGTTGAGAAACATTAGTAATTTAAAAGTCCTTAAGAAGCAAACCATTCTAAATCATCTAATATTATAATTTTGAAAGAGACACTTGTTAAAGAAAATTTTATCGCCTTTGTTTTTCCTTAAATGGCCCTTCATATAAAAAATGTCAAGAATTATGAATTGTTTTGTTATATCTCTTGGAGGATGCTTTCGAGGGTGTGATAAATACATTTTCAATTTTTAAGCATAATAATGCCACTACCATGATTGCTATTTATAATTATGATCAATTATCATGCTCTCAAGATTCCATATGAAAATATCTAGTAAATCTCTTTATAGACTTAGAGATGCTCATGTTTTTGGGTGAGCAATTCTTGATTAACTTTCTTAAGTGTGGAAAGCTCCACTAAGAAATACTATCACCTTTTTTGGAACTTTTATGAAATGAATCACAAAATGAATATTACCATGGCAAAAAAGAGAGTTGATAATTACTCATTGACTTCAATGCATATTCACACCTAAAATACTATCACCTTGTCTTGGAAATTTTATGAAATGAATCACAACGTAAATATTCCCATAGCAAAAAAGGGTTAAAAAAGAGTTGATAATTACTCTTTGACTTCATTACATATTTTATACCTAAAACCATATGTAAAAATATGATAGGACAACACAATTATGTAATATCTTTTTTTTGTATAACTTGAAGAAAAGTTTATACCAAAAACTATGTGTTAGGGTATGATTGACCAATATGTATTCTAGGGAGTGCATCACTTTTTCCTTTTAATACCAAGACGGACACAAATGCTAGAGGCTATAAACAAGGAAAGCAATGAGTTGAAACTTAGAAATTGATTAATTCCAAAAATAAGAAAAAAATAATTCTCTATGAAGAATAAGAAATTCAAGACTTATTAAGGAACAAAGAAAACACATTATCATTATGGTGTATCAAAATTTAAACGAATAAAATAATAACAAGATACTTTACTTTGTCCAAGGGAAAGATGATATTATGCTTTATATCTTCTTCCAAAAAGTTAAATCTTGTGGTTGGTGATGGTGTGGTGCCTAAATGACCAAGTTGGATGACTTTTAACTAATGGTGGATAAGCTTGTTGGGTTTGGAATAATAGCTCTAGCTCCTCGTAGCACTTAGGTGTGGGAAAAACCTAAGTTCTCCTTGTAGCACTTAGGTGTGGGAATAACCTAAGTGCTTCTTGTAGCACTTAGGTTCCCCTCACAAAAAACCCTTGTATCCTTGAAAGTTTGGAGAATAAAGAGTTAGATGTGATTGAAAGAAAAATATTATCCTTTTAAAGAAGCCATTAATAACAAGGTGAGTAATAAATTCTTCTCTATAATGATTGAGAGTAATATGAAAATCACATAAAAGTGTAAGTTTACACAAAGGTCTTATCTTATCATGGCTTTTATAAGATTTATTTGCCCCCTCTAGTATGAGCCATTAAAGCAAGAGCTTTACCTTTACCAAATTGTACACATTTAATAAACACCACTAAGGATGACAATGATGTTTCATAGGGAGGGCTAAGACCATAGTACATAATGCGTAAAAGTAGACCTCCAAGCCTAAATTTTGGATGCTTATGTATATCGCAACTATAGTGTGATTCCTTCTTAGCCTTTCAAGGAACATATCTATCACACTTTATGCATGAGTTTGGAACAAAGGTTATAAAAACAAGTTGTTATCTACTTTGTTAGATGGAAATAGTCCCTTTACTTAACAATATAAAGGCTTTATGACAAAGAATTGTTAAATTGTCTTCTAGGTCTTAGACATAGTATATATGGCCCCAAATTTCAAAAAGCTTAGATAAAAATCCAACTCTTAAAAGATACATTCCCATTGTTTGTCCACTCTAAGAAATTGACAAATTAAAGCTATTATCCATTAGCACCCTTTTCTTTTATTAAAGAGAAGTAAAGAAGCTTTCAAAAAAACCTATAAGATATCTACTCACAATTTGTAGGTCTCATTGAGTTACCATAGCCCTTTCTTGCTCACATGTTTATAGTGCTTATAGGATAATGTTCACTACTATTGCTTCTCATGTGTTTGCTTTTACTTCCTTACAAATCACACTCCCAAGGTTATAACTTTTTTTGGACTTGTGGACCTATTTGTTAATGCCACATTCAATGTTTCTGAAAGGTCATCTACCAAGCCATCCTTAACATGGTCCTTCAAAAATTCCATGTAGCAATAAAAGATACAAACATGAAGACATTGTATCTTTGCCTAAAGTATTGAAATTCGCATGCACTTTTGCATAAAGGAATTAATGTATATGGTGGAGAACCTTAATATTTATAATGCTAATGTATATGGTGGAGAACCTTAATATTTATAATGCTAATAGTCATAAGAGCAAGATAAATGGAGGAATTGAATACTACATTGTATTTAATACTAAGAGCAAGATAAATTTAGGAATTGAATACTAGATTATACTCTGTTGTTGGGGTAGGTTACATTGGGTTGTGGGGTTTCTCTCTCTCTCTCTCTCTCTCTCTCTCTCTCTCTCTCTCTCTCTCTCTCTCTCAGAAAAGATGATCTGACTCCACTTCCTTAGGAGCCTCCATGAAGTTTACCGATGTCATTCCTTCTCCACACTGGGTTTGCTGCAGCAGTTTCTTGCCATGTGTCCTCGCTTCCCACAGTTGTGGCAAGTGAAGGTACTTCCTCCTACTCTGCCTCTTCCTCGTCCTCATCCTCGAGAGAATCCTCCTCGGGTGAAGAATGCTTTTTCCTCTCCAGTTGTTGAGTCCAGCCATTTCTTCTCTTTGACCTTAGTCTCTTCCTCTAGTAGAGCTCCTTCTATCTCATGCAGCTTCAATTCAGGTACATTCTTTAATGTTGCTACAATGTTTTCATATTCACCTTTGTCCACACTCTTCAGAAGCACTGCTAGTGCCTCATACACTCATTTTTCCCACTCACCTCTGGGCATTCGTCTCTCCCCGCAACTAGCCCCCACAGATTTTTCATCATGAGCAAATACATGGTTTTTATTTGCCATGTATAAAACTGCTCCCCATTAAATTTGGATATCTCTTGTGCCGTGCTCATGATGATGTGAAGGGGGTCTTACCTCTTGATCCAATTTCAAGATTCAAGGACAGTGTCTACCCTTTTACAACTCAATCTGGTGTTTTGGTGATGATTACAACAGATTTATCAGCATAAATTCACCAGAATAAAACCAAGGGTAACAAATCTGTACTGAATGGTTGGAGTATCAAACCATCTCCGAATTGCAATCTGAAGTTATAGGGATCTGTATCAGATAACCAATGGTTAATTTGAACCCTCAATTGCACCAAAATACAATGATTCGTATTGATTAATCACTTATTAGCAAAATAATCCTCTATTTTGTGTGCAAAAAACAGAGTATGCAAGGAGTCCAGATCTGGGGCCTTAGAGTTCAAATGAGCTCAACCTCTTTCAAAGCCATCACTAGCAATTAGTCTAGTAGAGGATTAAGCTAAGAAACACAAGATTTGACCAAACATTGAATGCCTAATCTCTGTTTTACCAAAGTCACGTGGCAGATTTGATGGAGAGCTTGGATCTCACTGTAGACTTGATGAAATCAAAAACTGTCTTCACCAGCTTGTAGAGCACCCTTGAAAACCCCTAGGGCCAAGAGGAATTAGACCCATTGTATCTGTGAAAGACAAGATCTCAATTTTGCTTCAGAAAAAAGGCGCTTGAAAAAACGCAAAAATCTGGAGGATGCACTGGCAGTTTGCAGATTTGATTAGATGGGTTGAAGCACAAGGAGTATGGCTACATGTGGCTAAGAGGTTTTGGGCCAATGTTATGTGTGAAGGGAGAGAGAGCTCCTCCACCAACTAGGGGTACAGAGGTTAATTGAAAAAGAGCTAAAAATTTGATTTTTTTTCTAATCCTAATTAACGAGGTGATTAGCAAGATAATAGGCTCATAAATTTGATGGATTCTAAGCTAGGCTCTGATACCATGTTAAATTTACAGCATTGTGATGAGCTATGGTGGATCAAATGCAAGAATCAACATCATTAGTAAAGAGATTAGATGATAATTAAGACGTGATTAGTGAGCAATTAACTGATAGCTTAATGTAGGCATGGATAATAAAAAACCAGCAAATTCTCATTAGGTCAATGCCTTAATTTATAGAGTTTACATCCAAGCATCTAATCCCTGTGATCTCTCCTTGATTCACTCCACCTCTTTTGCTTGATTCTCTCCACCTCTTCACTTTTTCCAGAATATCTCCACACATCCTAAATCTTCTCATGCTACCCTTTATTCTCTCCCAGTAGATACTTCTCACCTTTTCACAGCTTCTCACTCATTTACAGATTCTCTTTACAGCCTCTTGCTAAGGGCTTGTTCCCGCACACACCCTATTCACTTGTATATTTCAACATGCGTACGTGTGCGCCGTGTGTGCATGTGTGGGTGTGTGTTTTAGAAAGTTTTTTTATTGAAGGTGAGTATTTTTTAAAAAAATAGTAATATAAAGAGTGTGTGTGTGTGTGTGTGTGTGTGTGAGAGAGAGAGAGAGAGAGAGAGAGATTACTAATTGATAAAATAAATGTGTGTGTTTGTGTGTGTGTGTGTGTGTGTGTGTGTGTGTGTGTGTGTGTGAGAGAGAGAGAGAGAGAGAGTGTACATATAACATATACCCATGTGTGTGTGTGTGTGTGTGTGTGTGTTTAAGAGAGTTTTTTTATTGAAGGTGAAACATGCACATAGTAGCTACAATTTTGATTTATATACACATGTACACAGTAATCATGCATCTACTTATCTATATGTATGTATAATTAACAGAGTGACTTGCATTTTTTTTAAACACATGAGGAGTACTCTTTCCTTTGAGGAAAGGGTGAATTTGACTACAAAATTCGACTGACACTTTTTTCATGGTCCAAGCTAGTTTGGGCCATGGGCGGTTCATGATGTTGGATGGACGACGATGTTTTTAAAATTATTATACGTTTAGATTTAGAAAAATTAAATGAAAATATTATGCTAATAAATATAAAAGAACATCTAGGCTTGCTTGATCTTTATGAAATAGACTATAATGCCTATGGCCCAAGAGATCAAGTATGTCAAGTATTTGACAAAGTTATTAAATGTATCCCAAAGCATGAGTTCATTCGAAAATAAAAATGGTTGTGTTCTTCTTCTGTGACCATTAGTGTTTGAATAGTCTTTTTTTTAAATATAAATATTGTCTTTGTCTCTCTCCTTATTTTCTTATGCTCTCTCTCTTTGTCGCTAACTATATAGAAGATCATGATTGTTATTAATGTGAAGTTTGATTGATTCTGTTTTATGCAAAAACATGGAGTTAGAGATTCTAAAGTCGACCTCCTGTGACAATAATAAATTGTCAAATAGGATCTTCTTTGAGGAGATGCCACAGTTGGGTTTTTTTTTCTACCAACCTAGCCCAAAATGGGAACTTCTTGGGTTTTATGGATGGGATGATGTTAACCCGTGATATATTTAAAGTCTTAGACCCTTACAAGCTAGATGATAATCTCAAGCTCCTCTTAATCAAAGAGCCATTGGGATTACTAGATGGCTTTTACATTGTGGGTAGCAGATGTAGGAGCTCTAAGGAAAAGCGCTTATTGAAGTGCATTCCGATAAGGAAATTGGTAAAGATACTGATGTAATAATTTTTAAGATTATTGATAGATTGATGGATGTCTCTTCTCTCTCTTTATATTCTCTCTCTCACACTCTTTCTCACACATACACACACACATGTAATACACAAATAGTTACCCTTGCCTTTTTCTGTGTGTTTGGTGTGAAATGTAGCTAGGAGACCATAAGTTTTATGTTATTTGGTGTTTGTGTGTGTGTGATTGTGAAGAGGTAAGCACAAGGACGTTGGTGGTTTCGAATACCGTTCTCTCTTCACCTTGAGGTTAGTGTTATTGTTGCCCTTTTTCTTTCTATTTGTTTGTGCATTTGCAATTAATATGTGATGCATAGATAAAGAGATTTTTGGTTAGCTAAGAGATATATATATATATATATATATATATATATATATAGAGAGAGAGAGAGAGAGAGAGAGAGAGAGAGAGAGGGAGAGAGAGAGGATACTGCACATTAAAATACTTTCTATATCTCTTTCTATCTCATTAAGTGTTTTAATATTGATAGTTTGTATTTAAATGTGAATGTCTAATACTTTAGTGTGTGCACATAAATACAGTTTAAGCTAGAAACTTTTCATTTATTAGACCATTGCCATAGGGATTATAGAGAGTGTTCTAGAGAGAGAATATATGGGCTTGAGAGAATATACAAACTATAGTAGCCTTAAAAATAGCAAAGAAATGTTCTCAAAAAGAAAAAAAAACTTTCTTTATGGTTTTAGAGAGACAATTATATGTCCCACTAAGAGTTGACGAGGTATCTACTACATGTATATAGTGTTGGTATTAAGGGGGGTTATTAGGGTTATGTTATATATTGACAAAGATATGAAGAGATGTCTGATGAGCCTTAAGATATTTATTAATTTTCAGCAAATGGAGATCCAGAATGCTAGCAACAGCTCAAATGCCATAGTGGCTCGAATGGAGATTCCAATTCAGAAGTAGCTTTGTCTACCCCAGCTGAGTTGATGAATGTTCAAGCTGCAAAACACCTTGCTCGGTCAAGGTCTCCATCTGGATAATCAAGCTCTAAACGTCTTCAAACTATTATAAACACATGCGAGCGCACTGAGAAAAATCAAGTTGCTTGCAAGGAGTACTTAGATGGCCTTTGGGTTGGGTCCTTGGGATGAGATCCGTGGAAGTAGCAGCCAAAGGGGAGATACACTAAGAGACGAGTTTACACATCATCTCCATCATATTCTTGAGAGTAGTGATCACGTGGAGGCTAACCAACTAGACATGATTTCTTTCATGGAAAATATGCATGCTGAAATTGGGGAAAGTCTAGGTGGATGTAATAAGGAATGTAAAGAATAAACAAGTCTTATCTTTACTCACCCAAGACGACTAGCCTTTGTTTTTATGTATGCAAGTCAAGGACTAGTAGGGACACTGGGTGGCAACACCCTCATAATAATACTTAGGACCTTAGCGTTATGCAGATAACCACAAAAATTAAATAACGCGGCGGCTTGAAAACTTTGTCGACGTGGCATGCGGTAAGGTTTTTAAGTAACAAACCAAAATTTTAACATATTTGCAAAATTTTTTGGCAGTATTTTCCGACGCAAAATTGTGGTGGGCTTCGTCGAATCGCAGAAAACGAGATGCGGGACTCTTTCACGAGGAGAGAGAGAGAGAGGAGGGAGAAGAGAGAGAGTAGGTGGATTGTTGTTGGGAAAAAACACAGGATACGAGGATCGTTTTGAAAGAGCATATGTTCGTAGGACTCTGCAGGGAGGCCCATCTGTGTGTGAAGAAGGAGAAGGGCAAAACAGGGCGTGCATCTTGATGCGCAGAAAAACACTGACCTTTGGGGCCATAGAGAGAGAGAGAGAGAGCCACTTTCTCTCTCTTTGGGCAATTCTTAGGTGGGGTCCCCTCTCTCTCTTTCCTCACCCATCAAATCATCAGAGAGAGTAAAGCTGCTGTACCCAGGAAAGCAAAGAAAGACAGAGGTGTTCCCTTCCAACAACCCACAATGCATCATCTTCCCCCTTCCCCTCCTCCTTTGTAATGTGGCCCTTGCCTCTCCCACCACCGATCTCTTGTCAGAAACACTGTACAGCCGATCATCCCAGCGATTAGAGAGCCTTTGAACACTTCGAGTTTTTTTTTGTAAATAGCCCTTATCAGGGTTAGTATGCGTCACAGTTAGGGTTCGATCAATACTGCCCGTGTATTCCCTGTTGTGTACTTTAGTTCAGAGAGAGATACAGAGAGAGAGGCACAGGATTCAGCATTACAGAGGGCGTTTTTCAGATGGTTGACATTGATATGGAGCGATGGCGCAGCTATTTCGGAAGAGCAGGGGCTGACATATGGACTGTCATCCAACAAGCCATCAATCTGGCAGCCATGGATTACCCCAAGGACTTCAGAGACAGGCGGGGCGAGATTGCTGAGACCCTGTTTTCTCGAAACCTGTTGCAGTCGCACTCTAGGGATGTCAAGGATGAGCCTAGCCTCATCTTGGAAGAGGGTGAAGTCAGAGATGTTGAAACAGGAACAAGACAGATGGTGGAAGCACTAGCTGATGCAGATGGTCATGTTGATCATGGTGATCATGATGTGCAGAGGCACCTCCATGGCTACCACGATGAGGCAGAAGCCCTCACAGATGAACTGGAGGAGGAAACCCTTGTTCTAAGAGAACTTGACGGCATTAAGGAGACAATCAAGGATGTAGATCAAGTATGTATGCCACCTTGTTGCTGTTTGATTGACAATTCATTTCATCTTTTGTATGTAGCCTATGTTTTGTACAACCTTCCCCATGCCTTCAAGTGTGCCATAGCTGACAAACCATTGAATTTCCATTGCAGCCGGAGAATGTTGTCCTGGAGGCCTTGCAGAGGCTGCAGTACATGCAGATCACCGTGGAGGCACTGAAGGTTGTTTTAATCATGAACCTGTTAGTTGGACTTTATGTTTCTATATGTTCTGGTCCCGATGGGTTATGCCCCGATTCCAACCTAATTCAAATATATACATTGGCTGCCTAGAGAATTGTCATATATTTTGAGGCTCTAAAGGTGATCCTTATCAGAGGTTTGTCATTTTAATTTCTCTGAGCACTTTCTTGCAACAGGCGACTGAGATAGGAAAGCAGGTGAACAGTTTAAGAAAGCATTCTTCCAAGAGAGTTCGCACCATAGTCAAGGAGCTAGTAAGGTAAAGGCTGCATTCCTTGGTGTTAGCTTTTGGTGTTTTAAGTGGTTATGTGCCTTGAATGGGCATTGCACAGCCGAGCTCAGATATTGCCCTCTCCGAAGAATCACCTGAGAGTGCTTCATTGACAGTCTCTTTAAGTTCTTTGAGGATGGACTTTCTGCAACTTTGCAGACATTGGAAAGTCCTAGTTGATGAGTGGGTAAACAGCGCCAGGGATGTGACTGCTGCTACCACTACTGCTGCTGGTGCAGGTACAATGGAAACATTTTCTCTTGCACAATGTTATGATGGAGAGTGTGAGAGCAATGCATAATTTAATCAATTCGTGATTAAATCCATCTGGTGTATCCCTTCGGAAACCTCATATCTAAGTGAGGATGAGGTGAGTTTCAGCAGAATGTGGAGAATTTGCGGAAGCTGGCAATGAAGAACAGGGATTGCCCTCACCACCACTTGATGAAGGTGCACTATTGGAAGCAAGAGCCTCATCTGTGGAGCTGTCTCAGGTATACTCATGTAGAAATTGAAATTAGCCCATTGTTTGCTGCTGGAAAGGAGGTTAATGACCCCTAAAGCTACCTTCATGACTTCAAAGTATTGAACAAGATGTCAAGTTGGGTGTTGTGCCTTCTTAGGGTGTACTAATGTTTTGCTTTACGTGTTGGATGCAGCTCTTTAGCTTCATTGATGGGGAAACATGTAAGTGTTTTCTTCCACATTTACTAAACCTTTTGATTCTCATCGCATCATGGGGATTCATTCTTATTGTTGACCATCGTACTTACCATGTTTTCAGGTGGGCAATCAAAGGACAGAGGCAATCCTTCTAACTCGGTTGAGCCTTCTGTTAAAGACAATTTGAATTGTTCTTCTAGGTCACAGTCAGGCAGCATGCTGACAGATTCCAGTGATTTTGATGCGAAGGCTAGCACAAGCCATCCATGGGAGTTGAGAACGCCAGAGGAGAGGGGAAGTGCCACCCGTGATATGTATCCCCACTCTGGCGAGACTGAGAAAAAGGAGTCAGCTTTGAAAGGACAGACTGGCCAGCGAGACAAGGGCCACAGAGGGTTGAATCATGATGTCGGGTTGCAAGTATCAAAAAGCATCACACATGGTTCGGGCCCAGGTAGACCCTCCAATGACATGTCAAAAGTGAAGGTTACTGTAGGCTCAGCCAGTGATTATACCAATGTAAGCAGGAGTCACATTGTCCATAAAACTGTGGCTATGCAGGCAAGCGCCGATAAAATTTCAAACATGGTAATTTTTTGTTTAGGGATGATCGGTTCTAGTGGAATCTAGAGCCTTTCCTTTTACATTTGGTTCTACTGGGTGGATGCGTGTTAGAGTTTACATTTTTCTCACCTCTTCTTGCAGAAGTCTGATAAGAACCAAGTTGATCAGAAACTTGAGATTGCCAAGAGGAAGCTTCACCAAGGCTATCAGCAAGCTGAAAATGGTCAGTTGTTCTGCCTGGTATTTGCTATGCATCTTGCAGTTTGATGCTGTGTGGAATTAGAACAAGCACACTAATACTGGTATATATTGCTTCAGCAAAGAAGCAACGCACTGTGCAAGTCCTGGACTTTCCAGACCTTCCTAAGGCTGGGCAAGTCGTGCGGGGTAAAGTGAATCCACCTGTACAAACCAAAGCTGGCCCTCAAAATGGCCATTGGAGTCAGAATAGGAGGTATGCTTGATCCTTTTGGAGAAACGTGAGAAGTTTCAAGCAGGAGGGTCTATTTTGGAACTTTATTTTTGTAATGCCACTTGACTCTCCTAGGAAGTTTGATCTTCCTTTTGTTATCAAGCATTAGCAGGCCAGGGTAAAAGACAAAGCTATCAATTGGTCATTACAGAGAAACATTTCGCGAGTTCCTCCCTCTTGCACATGGCACAGGATAACAGTGCAGGAGTTTTTACCCAAGGTTTGGCTTGGGATGCAGTAATGCATTGATCATAAGACATCACCCATGTTGCTTTGATGTAACAGTGGGTTTGACTTGCCAATAGAGGATTCATAAAAGCGACAGGCTCGCCTAAACTAAGTCAAAACTTTGTAACTTAAGCTTGCCAAAAGTACCCAGTCAAACCTTTTTATTGCACCCAGAAATTATTACTGCCTGCATAAGCTTAAGTTTTGGAATCAGATTCTTATCTTCCAATCATATTGTTGACACTCAACTAAGAAGGGATGATTGCTGTTCGAATTAGACCGAGGACCATAGTTTCATTCCATACTCGTACTCATCCGTTTGGTACTTTCAATACATATTGTACCGGTACCATGCTTTCCGTACTCGGTACTTAAAAAAAAATTACTTGTTAATTGATTGATTTTCACTTTGTATCCTATCTATGTGTCAGCTTTGCTTATACTGACTCTTCAAACCCCTATTCATGTTTGTCATACCCTTGTTCTTATCCCTCTCCCAATTGTGTTGCTCTCTCAATTTTCCTTTTCAATGGACTCATAACACACAAGGATCTATTTATATTTCAGCTTGTACTCAGTCTTGACATTAATAGCTTCTTTATTTTCATACTTATTTGTGTCATTGATGATTTTAAATTTATAGTAGCGTCTTTGATCTATTTGTGTGCCTTTACTCCATAAAGTCTATTGATATTTCAATTCTACTTGTCCATTTAATGTTAGTTGTGACTGATGAGTGCTTGATTGTTTATTCTTTATATATGTTTTTAACCAAATTTGTTAACCAAGTTCTATGCTTTTTTAACTCTGTACATAACTAAATTACGTGTCCGCGTGTGCATCATACCATGCTTGTACCATACACCGGTCATCTCATACCACACCTACATATACCTGACCACCTTGTAGGTGAATTATAAACTCGTAAGTCATTCATAATATATATACCGTTATTTATATATGTTAATTGACAAAGTGAATGTACTCAAAGTACTTATCTTGATGCGTGCTTTGCGTACTTGTACCATACATGTACTATATCGCATTGTACCTAAAGTATTGAACTAGTATGCCAAGGACTCTACTTTCTAGAAAAGCGCACTTGCTCGGATGCTTTGTTTTTCTTGCTTTGCAAGCAAATACTATACATTTGTATGTGCACAACACGAGAGAGAGAGAGAGAGAGAGAGAGAGAGAGAGAGATTTATAAATTTCTTGAAAGGCCAAATATGAGACCATATACATGACATGAAGACCATGAAAGCCTCCCCTTCTAAGATTATTTGAGAACCTCAAGTTTTTTGGACTTAGTATGGTAAGTGATTATTGTATAATTGCCTTGGCATGAATCTATCATTATGCATTATTTGTGTTCATCGCTTGGTTGACGTCGAAGTTGTGTCGTTAGGGACAATGGGTCCTCTTACAAAAAATCAAATTGCCAATGTCGAAGGAGCTTTGCTACTATCTACAATTGATTTTTTTAAAATTCACATTAACTATGGGACTTCAAAAATGTTTTACTATGGTAGCTTAAATCTAATGGCTATTTTATGTTTTACTGGCTTGAATCTAAGAAATTAATACACCAATCACTTGGCTCATGAGTGCTTTTTTTATTAAAACTTTTCCGTATGGAGGCTATGTTATTTCTTTTGGCACCCAAGGTTAAGAGCATAAGGATCGATGGAAAAACAACATTGTTGACAATAATAGATATTTGATATTTTGAAATGTGGGGGTAACACTAGGTTCAAACTAGGGCTCGATAAAAGCATTTTTCTAAAAGAAGTTGGGAGAATAAGAACCCTAAAAAAGGAAAGAAAATATGCTAAGGTGAAAGAGTTAGAGAGACTGGTCGATGTGGGGGGCCAAAATTCAAGAAGACCTAGTGAGGAAAAAAGCATATCTATAGTGCTCTCTGAACACTTCCCTATCTTATGCCTTCTTGAAAAAACCGAGCTAGAAAGTCAGAGCAGAGTGGTTCCACATTGACCCACAATTATTCCAACTCCTTATACAAGGAATAAAATCTATCTAAAAGGATAGCTTTCAAACGGGTATTCCCCCCCAGTTAGAGTGTAGGTGTCAAATGTTAGAGACACTCAAAAGCTCCTAAAAGATATTAAAAAAGAAGTTGGGAGGATAAGAACCCTCAAAAAGGAAAGAAAATATGCTAAGGTGAAAGAATTAGAGATCTTGTGGTCGATGAGGGGAGCCAGAATCTTCAAGAAGACCTAGTGAGGAAAAAAGCAGATCTAAAAAGTTAGCCGCCAACATCTAAAGCTCTCCTTGAGAGAGTAGTGGTGGGTGGGTAAGGTCAATCGGCCCTCTAAAGAAATGTTCAAGCTGCAAATAAATAAATAAATAAAATGAAAAGGACCACATCCCTCTCCTGGAAACAAGAAAAAAGGCAACTTCTATAGCAAAATCCTAGATATAGTGCATGAGAATTTCTCATGAATCTTTAGTACCCCCTCATCTCTCTCAGAGGATTGAGAGGAGGCTTGCAAAATGATCTCAGAGTGTAGGGCCAGGACGGTGCTTGTTGCAGGGTTAGCAACAACCCTTCAATAAGAAGTTGCTTTAGATGAACTTGGAGAGACACGAAAAAGACCAAGGATTGAGGGGCTCCCTTTGACTTCTTCCAATTATTTAAGCCTCTCTGAGTTGGCCCCCTTCTATTGTTTTGGCAAGAATCGACGAAATTTGGAGCCCTTTCATTCTCAATCAATGCAAGAGTGATAAAGCTTATTCATAAGAAGGGCCCAAGGAAATGATCACCAAGTGGAGACCCATAACCATGACCACCGCCTACAAAATATTTGCAAAGACTTAGACGAGAAGACTATTTGGTAGCTTGAAGGACTGGGTTAGAAAAGAATAAAAAGACTTGAAAAGATCCATTGAGCAGGGATGTCCTCTTGGCCCACACTTATTTGCTATTACCTACTACTGATGCTCTAGGTTGGCTTGTTCAGAATGCCATGAGAAAAGGGACCCTAAAAGGGATCATCTTACATAGAGATAGGGGTCAATTGTGTCTCTCCAGCAATTCATGGTGGATGATACCAATAACCTTATCCACAACAATGAGGATTCAATTAAAGCATTCTGAAGATGTATCTTTTTTGCGTGATGTCTGGATCTATGATTAATCATGAGAAAACAAGGATAAAGACCCTAATTCAAGAACCCTCTCAGTGATTGTTCGAGTAGGGATGCAAGGTTATTCAAGAAGGCCATATCTTTCAGCCCTGGGCTTTGGAGTCATACTACACCAAAGATGGAGATGGGTTATGTGGCTAAGGTCTAGAGAAAGTTTGACCAATGGAAGGGCTACGAGTAGGTGCAAGCAGGGCCTAGCCACTAGGCTGGTGATTCTCAAGAACAAGGTATTCACTAGTACCATCTACTTCCTCTCCTATTGGAGGCTCTCAACAAGGAAAATAAAAGGGTTGAATACCATATGCAGAAACTACCTATGGTTAGGGGATCTTGAGGTGTACAAAGTCTCAAAAGTTGCTTGGCATGTCTACACACTATTGAAGAAGGAAGGGGACCTAGGAGCTCCAAACATAGAAGGTCAAAAGTTACTTGGCAAGTCTACACACTACCAAAGAAGGAAGGGGGCCTAGGAGCTCCAAACATAGAAGATGTTGCAGACAAGATGGCATCGGTGGTGGATGGCAATAGAATGGATTATAAGAAGCTTGCAAAACATGGAGGAGGAATGGGCCATTTTGCTTAATAAACAGATCTGCATCTTTAGAGTGGCAAATTTTCCAAGGTGGAAAGAGGTCCCACCAATGGCCCTCTTTTGTAGTCCGGTCAATCAATGAAAGTGATGTGGAAAGCCTTGAATAGATGTAAGAAAGACCTCTTCTTCATTAGCAACCTAAGGAGGTTTAGGGAAATTCTCCACCTCGACTCAGTCTAGTTCTCAATAGTCCTGAAGATTTGTATTCCTAGAGAGGAACATGTCCAAGCTCATAAGCTTTCCAAAAAGGGGATACAATGCTAGAGTGACTTGTGGTGTAGAGGCAATCAAAGATGGCTCTAATCATGTGACCTAAAAGCTAAATTCTAACTAGATAGAGGGGATGAACAACTGATACTACAGAGACAGTGGAGCTTTGGGACCTGGACATCGCCCTGATATGCTGCACAACCAAGGTCCTTTTCTGATTAAAGCCTTTTCATGGAAAACCCACCAATGCAAGTAGGGGTTCAAGTTCTCCAAAATATGGTCTCAGATTATTCCATCAAAGAAGTCTTCTCTTATGGGGTAAGTATGCACAAAGCCCTGTGGATAAACGAAAGAGCCTTAAAAATTAGCATTGGAAGTGATATGTGTCCTAGATGTAATAAGGAAGTGGAATCGCTAGCACATTTGTTCATTACATGTCACTGATGGGGAGGTGCTCATGTTTTTGCAAGAGTGTATTTGCCCCATCTTGGACATAGATCTCACATGGAAAGAGTTGTTGATAAGAGTACCAATTGGGTGTTCCACAACAATGTTGAACATCATATGTGGTTGTTTAACAAATCAAAAATTAACATGTTCTAATATCTAAGTAGGGATTTGTCTGTGTAGATTAAATTGGCGATCAAAGTAGGCTTCAAGATGTGCAAAGCTTAGTACACTATGCGTGATGCCGATGAGATGATTAAAATTTCAAGAGCCAAGGATGAATTTCGAAATCAGATCAGAAGCAGCAAGATAGTAGGACTGCCTTGAGAAGGATATTGTGGTCTTTACACTGGCAAAGTATATTTACACTGGCAAAGTATATTTAGAGCCTTCTTGCCTTGAAAGATTATCTAGAATAGGGGGTTCACTAGTAATGCATAAGAGTTTTCATGCAAAAGTTATGCATCTTCAGTCAAAAACATTATGTAATGGTTGAACTTTTATTCTTCCACATTATATTATAATATAATCATCATTTTACAAAATCTTTAATTTTCTCCTCCTCGTCACTTTTTTTTTGGCTGGGAGAGGATTCCTTTCTTTAATCACACCACTTATGGTGCTAGGGGGAGAGGTGAGTAATGAACTCATATCTCAACTTTTGGACAAAAACATCTATTGTTGGGCTATTTTTCCCACCCCCACTTGGCATTCTTCTACCTTGCACGTAAAGCAAATAAGGTATGTTGCATGAAACCTAAATTCTTCATCTTGTTGACTTGGGGTGATTCACCTTCCTCCTTCATTACCAAAGGCATATTTATGATTTCATCTTCATGTCGTTACCATTTCTTGCCATCCTCTCCACATGAAAGAATCAAGAATGGAATCCAACATAGCATACAACTACATTTGTACCCTCTCCATAGGTTAGGAGTTGATATTAAAAAATTCCACGAAGCATGGAGGTTAATCACATATTTTTGTTCAATCTCTCGAACCTGAAGGAAGACAAAATAATTTTTTGGTCTATCAACTATCATATTGAGGAATTATGTTGAGAGATGGGTTTAAAAACTTTAGAGCAAGGGGAAATTATCATAGTTTTAGGGATTCCTTTAGGTGTGGAGTTTGAACATCTATTTAAATAGACATACAATTGGATTCTTCAAAATTTCTCCCAAAAGTATAATAAGTAGTTTGTCCCTTTCCCTTTTGAGTTTAGAGGGTAATGTTACTATCATCAACATAATTCTAATCTTTATTATAATATATTTTCCAAAATGTTAAATACCACCTAAATCAAACATTTTAAGATTGAGTGCCTCCTAAGAGATTGAGGGAAACGTGAAGGCAAAATGAAAGCTTCTAAGATAATATGGAGTGTTTGTTGCCTACGAAATCAGGATGTGCCTTTGGTTTATTAGACATTAGAGATAGCCAAGTGGGTTCCATCCAAGTAGATAGTAAGAGTTATTCAAATCAGAATGTGGCTTTGGTTTATTAGACATTAAAGGCATAGCCAACCTGGGTTCCATCCAAGTAGATAGTAAGAGTTATCTAACAACCACATTGAAACATGGGTTGATCTCATTTTACACAATATTAGAAGAATCAATCTCAAAAGTTGTAGAAAATGGAAGGGAATCCCCGTGTGATCCCCATGTTGTATGTTCTCTTTACTAAATTTTATATTGAGAGAATGTAAGGGAAGATTTGGTGGGGGTGCTTTTGATTTCTCTTAGAAGAATCAATCTCAAAAGTTGTAGAAAATGGAAGGGAATCCCCGTGTGATCCCCATGTTGTATGTTCTCTTTACTAAATTTTATACTGAGAGAATGTAAGGGAAGATTTGGTGGGGGTGCTTTTGATTTCTCTTAGATTTCAACTTACATATAATTGTATGCCATGCCGTCTAGATTAGTAGGAATGCATTCATTTTTAAAGATGCAAAAACCTCGTGGAAATGAACTTTGTTTAATTCCCTAATAGAGGTAGATAAGAATATTGTGTATTACTTAAGAATATTGTGTATTACTTAAGATACAATCGCTGGCAAAGCTCCACACTCGTGTGCTTCTATGTGAAGGGAGCTTCGATGTGGTGTTGATCAAGAACTACTGAGACAAAAGTTGCATGCTAGTAGCAACTAGGAAATAAACTCATAGTAATGATTTATGAACTTCATGGAGGGTGCTCACCATGTATATATTTATGTTTGTGTTAATGAACTTCATAGAGGGCGCTCACCATGTATATATTTATGTTTGTGTATACCCAGGGTAGCCATGACACGACTACGTAGGTCCACCTCCACAATCATAATCAGTGCCACTATCCACAATGCAAACTTGGCCCATAAAGATGAAGAAGTAATTTTTGACCCACATCCCTTGGCCATCCGAGCTCATCTTGGGCCCAGATGGCCATTCGCCTAGCTCATCTTGGGCCATGTTCAATCCCCATAATGTTAGGACAGGGTGTCCAAGAGTAGAGTCTACCTAATCCATGTGTGATTCATTATGGGATAACAGTCTAGTGTAGCATGCAGCCTATTAACAATGTGCCAAATCTAATCTAATCCATCTCTAAACCACCTGTCCTTCTAGACCACCATCTCGTGGAGTATAGTGGCCGCGCTACTCAATCATAGCTACTCCTCATAAAATGGGAGCTACCAACAAAACATGATCTAGCTAGACAATACAATATAAGGGTGGAGCATGCTATCTAACACCCCCAACACCCCCCTCAGAAGGTGAACTACTTGCATTGCTTGATGTCAAGTCAATGAAGATGTCGCTCCATCTGGTCCCTGCTAAGGGCCTTTATGAAGATATCTGTATAATTCTCTATCATCAAGGCACGAAACCCCATTCTACTACCGACCTCCCTGAACATGATGATCTCCCACACAAAGCAATGAATCTCAATTTGTTTTGTGCTAGCATGGAACCAGGATTTCAAGCAATGACCATGCAACTCTAATCGTTACATTGCAATGTTGTAGGCTGCTTCTACACCACACACATATCCTACAGAATCCTCATGTGCCATAATGCCCCACATGATCTAAAGTGCGCATCTTATACTCAGCCTCTATTGATGAGAGTGCAACAAAGGGGGATGATTCTTACTTGTCCAAGAAATGCATCCCGAACCAAGAAACAATGCCTTGTCATTTAGGGCATGATGTCCAAATCACCTACCTAATGTGAGTCATATAAGCCACTGAGGGTCTTGCCCATATCATAGGTGATGTTATACCTTTGGATGTAGAGTCACAACACCCCCATACCTGCCTTCCACAATGATCCTCTTGGGCTTGTTAGAGAACTAATAAGACCACGAATCAGCTTCCTTAGAAGATAAGACTATCAATCTACAAGGTTTGAAGTGTCTTCTTTCACTCCATTGCCTTGCATTATTGGCCCTCTTGCATGGATAGGGTTTATGGTGTGTAAATGTCACATACATTTAGACTGAAGGAAATGGTCAATTAGCTTACCTTTTTGCATATTAATTTGTAAGATCTCTCATGTCATATTTTGCTGCTACTCAAATCACCCTAGCTTTTACTTAATAGTGAGCTGTGATTTGATAGGATACGAGTGGTTTCTGTAATAAAAAGTAGAATGTTGTATACGTTTATGCACAGTTTATAAATACAATTATAATTATGTTCCTTAAAAAAAAAGTTTTCGAGTATAGGAAGGATATGAAAATCTTTCAAAATCCAACAAAAAATAATGTGACCTAGAGATGCTTAGAGCCCAGGCCCAAACAATACATAGAGAAATTATAAGGTATAAAGGCTTTTATTTTAAAAAAATGTAAAAAAAAAATTTGGGGGTTCTTTCACATTCAAAGGATGCTCCATGAATTTCTCGTGCCGATGTCCGGAGCGTGCATGATTGAAAAGAGAAGCGACATTCCCGCGCTTCGAGAGGAGGAACCAAAGGTGGCGAGTCAGTCAGCAAGGGCACATTGTCAGGAGAGGGTCGAAAAATCGAGGCAAAAATTTACTTTTTCTTGAAAATTCGCATGGGATGTGGTGTTGTCTCGGACAGCAGGAATAGAGCTTCTTGCACAATGCATGGCAAGGAAGGAATGATCGTGCATTGGGACGCAGCCATACATCCACATATAATTTGCATGGTAAAAGCTTAACAGTATCTAGTCAGATATAATGTAATAGAACCGATAAGGATGCTTGGCGCTTAAAGGTACAGTGGGACTGGGATCGATAAAAACCTTGCTTTTTTGTAAATTATTTATAGAGAGGGGAGGGAGGCCCATAAGCTCACAGCTTCTCACTGCAACACACTGCCTTAACTGCGGACAGGTTCTGTATTCATATTCATATGTGTGTGTGTGTGTGTGTGTGTGTGTGTGTGTTTTACACTAGTTTCTGCACTTGTGAGAACATTACCATTACTGAGTGGGTCTCATCAACTTCGCTTTGTTGTAATTTCTGAGCTCCACAGAGACTACCTTACCTTACCTTATAAACATGGGTGCATCGTGGAGCGGCGCGTTGGCGGTTTCCACATCGATTAATGGCACGCAGAAATTGGACGACAATGTGCGACCCATCATTTCCAGGTGCGTGTGCTTCTTCTTCTTTTTTTTTATAGCTACCTCGAAATGAGAACTTTGTGATCTTTAAATTGTATATAGTAGTTCTCTACCCGTATACTGCTATGGCGCTGGGGCCAACCCCTTAGCGCACATGTCCCCACCTGTGCACAGTCTTCCCCTTTGTACGCTGTTGCCGAGTGACCTAGAGGTAGAATGGTTTTTGAAAAGATAGTTCAAAGAGAGAGAGAAGGGTATTAACGTCAGTAGAATGCAACACGAGCGAAGGCATATACCACCAACGGTGGGACTTGAACTCAACACGAAGGCATATACCACCAACGGTGGGACTTGAACTCGTGCATAGTCTACCCCTTTGTACATTGTTGTCATCGGGTGAGCTAGAGGGAGAATGATTTTAGAAAAGATGGTTTAAAGAGAGTGACAAATGGTAGAGATAAAACTTGAGTTTAATATACAGTTTAGTATAGACATAGATATATAAGGGCTCACTCTAGCTAGAATGGTTTTAGAAAAGATGGTTTAAAGAGAGTAACATGTGGTAAGGATAAAACTTGTGTTTATCAGATAGTATAGATATAGATATAGATATATAAGGAATCATGATGCAAAAGCTTACCTCCAAATGAGTTGTGTGATCTTAAAAACATAGATTTGACATGTTGCTCTTTCTTTGTGTGTGTGCATGCTCACGCTTAAGATTCAATGCAAGCTTGTAAATAAGAGATCTACTTTTGGCAAAACCTTATCCATAATATCCTTTTTATAACATTTCTTCAAAAATATTTACAATGATGGTTTACAATATTTCCAATGATGGAAATGCAAGCTTGCTAAATAAGAGATGTGCCCTTGGCAAAATCTCAATGTTGGTTTTATGTTTGATGTAATTGGTTTGGTGCTATAATTTTGATGATAGAATAGAGAGAGACATCATGAAAATTTTGAAAGAAGCACTCTCGCTTTACCTCATTCTCCCTCTCTCTCTCTCTCTCTCTCTCTTTCTGTCTCCAACTCACTCTCTTTGCCTTTCTCTAATTTCGTCTCTCAATAACTTACTCTCTTTGCCTTTCTCTAATTTCGTCTCTCAATAACTTACTCTCTTTATCCCCCCCCCCCCCCTCTCTCTCTCTCTCTCTCTCTCTCTCTCTCTCACTTTCTCTTTAACTCTCTCAATATTTCTTACTATCTCTAATCCTTTCTATTTCTCTTGAACTAGCCAACTCTCTCTCTCTCTCTCTCTCTCTCTCTCTCTCTCTCTCTATCTTTCT